>NW_021821518.1:0-60903 GCF_901001135.1 Rhinatrema bivittatum
TAATATTAGAAGATTTGGTTTTCGGGGCATGGCATATCGTTTAGCCTCTATTTATAGTGAGCCCTAAGGGGGAGGGTCATTCTGGGGCCCCTCTCTCTCTCTCTTCTCTGAACCAGGTTTTCCCTTGATAGCAGCCTCTTGTGACGTGTGTGATCTGAAAGTGGAGCAGACTACGATACGATACTTGACTATGTAGCTAAAGATCTCCCCTACACTACTCTCATGGACCTTCATGTTTGGTTTTTATTTTTCCCAGGAATTTGTCAGGGTTTATTAGGACAAGAAGAAAAACAGGAAACAAATCCAGTGGAGAAATGTGACACACTATTTTTTGGGTAAATATCAAAGAATTCACTTTGGTGGAAGGAAGACGGGCAATATTGAGCAGATTCTCCCACTTGTGCACTTAGCAGCATCCCTGTCTGTACCCCATCCCCTGCCTAGCATGTCCCTGTCTCTCCCTACATCCCCGAGAATTTCCCCCATCACACATTGCAATAGCATTCATCATCCTCACTAGCGGTGGCTCCAGGCTTTTTCCTCTCTCTCCTTCAGCAGGATTGCTGCACTTTGCAGCAGGGCACTTCCGCATTTGTGTGGGGGCTGGGGAGCCTGGTGGGCAAGGCCTGCTTTTAAATGCTTCGGCGGTACCAAGCAGCAGGTGCCTGGGGAGAGGGGGAAGCGGGCCTTGAAATGCCATTATCTGCAGCACGGGTGGGCGAGCGCTGTCACTGGTAGTGGGGCAGGACCTCAAATGCTGCAGGTGCTTTGGCCTGCATTGGCTTCCAGCAGTTGCTGGAGCCCTTGAGACACTGCATCTGCAGTTCTGGAGCTGCTCTGTAAGCCTAAAATTAGTGTGAAAATCGGTTTAAACTGAAAACAAAGCACCTTATGCACTCTCCATACTGCACACCTTGCTTGCACAAATTACTACAGAGCAAACTTCTGCCCTGCTCCCTGACTGGCAAAAGCTAAATTCAGGAATTGTAATGTTTGTTTATTTATATATGTATTTTATTTAAAAACATTTATCATCCACTTATAACAGTAACCTGTGCTAAGCAGCTTACAAAACAAATAAAAAAAACAATAACAAAATGTTATACATGCATGTATAAAAGAAGAAAATGTAGTTTTTCTTAAGGAAGATTGTATCACAAACTGTCTTTGTTAGGGCCAATTCTCCCTTATCAATAGTTAAAGTTAATGTAGTTTTTTGATTCTAGATAATTCCCAGCCATATAAATCCATTAATGATTTTATTTAGGGTTTTGAAAAATATCTGGTGTACTCGTGTGGCAGGTAACGTGCATTGTACATATACTATTTAATGTGACCATTTTCATTTTAATGCTATTTTTGTCCTGGCTATCTAGCTAACATACAACCTTCTCCAGCTTTCTACTTAAAACAAAAACGAGCTGTATCTGGTATAATAAATCTAAATCTGAGATAATATTAATTCCTAAGTATATTTGGTCAACTGCTTAAATTGACACGTCATGCTAATGACATAGAAGATGACAGCAGATAACTACTGCTTGGAGCAAGTTACCCTCATGCTGAAATATTGCTCCAAAAGTTGCCCTGATTCTCCTTTTCTATCCTCTAGCTATTTGGGATTCTATGTTTTTTTTCTTTTTTTATCTCATGCACTTTTGAGTTCCATTACCATTCTTGTCTTCTTTGCCTCTTCTGTGAGGGCATTCCATGCATGCACCACCTTTTCCATGAAGAAATGTTTCCAGACGTTGTCCTTGAGTCTACCCCCCCTTGGAGTTTCATACCGTGAACCCTAGTTCTGCAGCTTCCTTTCCATTGGAAAAGATTTGATGCGTGTGCAGGGATTTTAAAAGGATGCATCATCTCTTCTGTCTCTCCTCTCCTCCAGGGCATAATATGTATTCAAGTCCTTCACTCTCATTTCATATGGCTTTCGATGCAAACCCTACACCATTTTGGTATGGGTACAGATCTCCAGCACAGGGGAAGTGTTACGTTTGGTGGTTTGTGGGGACGTCCCGCAAGCTGCTGCACTTGCCCCGATGCCAACAGCACCCAGAAACCTCCTCCATGGGGGACGCCATCGGCCTCCTCTCTTGCATAGCAAGGACACCGCCAGAACCGCTGCTTCTGTTGTCCCTCCATAGGTGTGCACATACTCAATGTCATTTTTTTTTTTAAAGGGCCCATGGTGGAAAACTGGCTGTGGTGCCTCTTGATGACATCAAATCTATAAAAAAGCCCTCCTGACGTCACTATGATGGCTCAGGAACGGGTCTCCTGCACTGTTGGTGTAGTGTGTGTTGCTTCTTCCTGTTTCCTGCTGCCTTGCCTCATCTCTCCAGTCTGTCCAGCCTTCTTGTATCCAGGTCCTTGTGCCTATCTACTCACCTTCCTGAGTCATTCCCACATCTCATCTCCTTGCCTTCCTTTGGACTGACCTCTGGCACTGACCCTTGCCTGCACATTGACCATTCTTGTTTGCCGCTTGCCTCTGATTCTAGCCTGGCCCTGGACTTACGCATACTCTCAATATTATCATCTGTGGTACCTGAAGACTGGAGGGTTGCCAATGTAATGCCAATTTTTAAAAAGGGCTCTAGGGGTGATTCAGGAAATTACAAACCACCGGGTCTGACATCTGTGCCAGGCAAAATGGTAGAGACTATCATAAAGAACAAAATTGCTGAACATATAGATAACGCATAATTTAATGGGACAAAGCCAACATGGATTAAGCCAAGGGAAGTCTTGCCTCACAAATTTGCTACACTTTTTTGAAGGCGCATATAAACACATGGATAAAGGTGAGCCAGTTGACATAGTGTATCTGTATTTCCAGAAAGCATTTTAGAAAGTCCCTTATGAGAGACTTCTTAGGAAATTTAGAAAGTCATGGGATAGGGGTCAGTGTCCTATTGTGGATTGCCAACTGGTTAAAAGATAGAAAACAGAGAGTAGGGCTAAATAAATTTTCCCAATGGAAAAAGGTGAAAACTGGTTTGCCCCAAGGATCTGTTCTGGGACTTATGCTTTTTAATATATTTATAAACGACCTGGAAATGGGAACCACAAGTGAGGTGATCAAATTTGCCGATGACACAAAATTATTCAAAGTTGTCAAATCACAAGAGGACATTGCAAAACTGGGAGACTGAGCATGCAAATGGAAAATGAAATTTAATGTAAAAAAAGAGAAAATACTTTTTACTCTGTGCATAATTAAGTTCTGGAATTCAATGCCAGTGGATGTGGTGAACGCTATTACTAAAAAAAAAAGGTTTGGACAGGTTCCTGGAGGAAAAGTCCATTAACAATTATTAAGGTGGAGTTGCAGAAATCCACTGCTTAATCATGGGATAAGCAGCTTGGGATCCTGCCAGATACTTGTGACCTGGATTGGCCACTGTTGGAAACAGGATACTTGGCTTGATGGACCCTTGGTCCGATCCAGTATGGCAAGTCTTATGCCTCTTCCACAGAACCTCCTGCCTAAGACCTGCTGTTCCCTGGAGCCCAAGGGCTCAACCCAAGAGGAAAGGAGTTGGTAGTGGAGCTCCTGTTTAGTCTTCCCTGTGCAGCTCTGCTACCTTTCGATGAGGACCTACAGGTCCCATCCCATGGGCTGAGCCAACCTCTCCACAGCATCAAGGGTCTGCAAACCTTATAGGAAGGAGGAGGATTCAGACTTTAGAGATATCACCAGAATGGCATCTAAAGGGGAAATCCTACTTCCACCCTGGCTCTAACCTTTTTGAGATATGATCTCTAGAACTGAACATAGTATCCCAGCTAAGGGACATTATCAGAGGGGACAAATTAGAGAAACGTGGGAAAGGGGGAAAAGTAACTCTTTATATTAGGGATTTATTAATTATTTATTTATTTAACAGCTTTTATAGACCGGTATTCGTAGGAACATCATATCGGTTTACAAAGAACATAAACGTAGTACATGGAACCAGGGTGCATAGAATTTGGAGGGGGAGGTCAAGGAACTAGGAGGGAATAGGGAGGATACAGGCTTAATAATAGCGAATATCGTTATAGGGGATACGGAAATATATATAAAACTAGGGAGGTAAAGGGGGTATACAGAAACAACTAGGTAGGAATAGGGGTATAATACAACGCAATGTTGGGGCGTGCTGTAAGTTATGCATTCAAAGATACAATGATACATACTAGTATGTTACCATACTAGTTACCGAAATAAAGGGAGAACAGGGCAAAACTAAATTACTGTGAGTTTGGAAAATCCCTAACTAACGTAGCAATGGCAGAAAGACGCAAGTGGTACATCCAGTCTGCCCAGCAAGTTTTTTTTTTAAGGGTAGTAACTGCCTCTCTGTACAGGTACATGGAAGTATTATATAGATTTTTCAGGCTAAGGGAAGGAGGTGGATTCAGACATGGTAAGAAGCATCACCAGGATGGTGTGCAAAGGGGAGGTTCTGTTTTGTGACATCAATCAATCTACCCAATATGGGCTGGAGTCTACCTGCTGCTATATTGGATAGGAATGGAGAATTCCTGGATGCCACATATGAGATATTCCTTGGGTAACTGGTGGAAGAGCTCACTTGCTGAATCTGGTACTGACAAATAGAGATATTGTCACTGACCTTATGGTAAGGAAAAATGTAGGGTCTAATAATCACTAGTGGTTAAATATTAAACTCTGACCGGACCTGGACCATGCTAAGATTTTAGGGTCTTAGACTTCAGGAGGGCTGAACTCAAAAGAATGAGTGTTGGTGTTGAGGCCCTACTGGAAGTCCGAGAGCTGGAGGCTACGGTAGAACCTTTGGTTGGCCATTTCTTGGGCACTCGCTTAATTTTCTGGCTGGGCTCCATTCGTTTTTGTGCTGGCACCTTTTTAATAAACAGACCAGGGGTCATATTTTCACTTAACCTTCCTTATGCTCTCCATCCTTGTGAAAAAAAAAAAAAAATCTTAGTCTGAACTATTGCTGTAAAGTTGTTTTTTTTTCCCCCCTCCCCCTTTTCCCAGCAGCTGTCTCTGCTGCTCCCCATCGTCCCCAGCCATTTTGCCTGGGTGGCTCAGGGACCTTTGGATTCACACACAGTACCATGGACGTCAGGGGCTACCATGGTGCTGGTAACTGTTCTCCGCCTTTCCTGAGCCTGAATGCACCACCTCTGCGTTGCATCTAAGTCCAACTGGCCCTGATATTGGAGTGATCTTAACCCAGATCTCTGGTACTGCAGCAGTGCAGCACATAGTGCTGCAACATGAGTTATGGGGCAGATCCGTTGCTGTTAGGCTTATCAGGCCCTTGTGGCCCTACAATAGCTTCTGCATGTTAAAACAGCAGCACTAATGAGATTCTTCCAAATATCAACTTGCATGATTCTTTGACAATCTCTTATCCTTTTTTTCTTATTGTAAAGTTGCAAATATTTCTAAAAACAAACAAAACATATATTTTCGGTTCAGAATAAGACGGCATTGCCATTGGTGTCCTTGTGCAGAATTATGAGGTGCCCTGGCATGAAGGTTCTTGGTCCGTGCTCTCTGACTCATCTCCTCACAAAAAAAAACAAACAGCCATCAAGCGTTGACTTCTTGTGTAAAAGAAACCAGCGATGCACGGGCAGCTCTCTCGAGACTCAGTACCTTGCGCTTACTGTTCCAAAGACTTGGATACCATGTGTGACGACAGCATCGTCGCTGGCCCTTCTGGGTGAGGACCCGTAGAGTAGCAGAGCAGAGTCAGGTCTTGAATTTTAGTTCCTTACATGGCACTATAACAGGGCCATGCCTCAGCCTCGCACTAACCCACTAGCCTTGGGGCAGGCATGTCTGCCTTGAACATATTATCCTTCTTTCTTTTGAAGCATGCTGCATCCATGCTTATAATTGGATAACCAAACAAATATGTCTAGTTACAATAACGTTGGTTAAAAGAATGATGTAAAGCTGTAAATGAGACAGGGCTCAGTCTTTAAACATCTCAGGAAGTCTCTAGATGCCGCAGCTCAAGCTTAGAAACCACTATCTCTCCTTTGGTGACTTGCAGAGATGCAATTGTATGTAATATCTTTTTTTGTATATTATATTGGGACTTTTGTTATAATTTGTCCTTTGTAAATTACAGTTTCATTTTGTAACTCTATCTGTTCTGGAAGTCTTTTTTTTTTTTCCCTTAGTATGCTGTGGTTGCAATCAAAACTGATGACCGAATTCAGACAGATGTGGGAGCAAAGAGGGGGCCTGACCATAGACTGGATAGGCTCTTCAGTGACTACACAGGGGGCAACTGGATGGACGGGTGGGACTGAGAGGTCTTTATCTATCGACATTTACTATGTGTGTGCAGTGCAAGTAGTGTTGGGAAACCTAGGTCAGTAGATTGCACGTGTTTGGGTGAAGAGGTGCAATTTTTAAAGTGGTTTCCTGCCTTCCATAAGGTGAGAGCTCCTGTGACCTCTCTGCTGTTTTGCTGCAGGGGGGGAAAGACCATTGCCCGTGTTCAGCTCCTTCAGCCACACGCTTTTAATGTCTTCATTCCCTGTAATGAAAAGCAGGTCCCAAACAGGCCTGAATTAAAAAAAAAAAATTTGTTGACTGTGTGGCAGCGATGCTGTGACCGAGGGCCCCGGCGCAATTTAAAGGCGGGACAGGATACCCGACAAACACAAGGGAATTCGGGTGTGACAGAAGGAGGCTGACTTTTTGTGAACGGTTTCGTCTGTGCGCCGTCAAGCCCTTTGCTGTTTTGGCTGGGATTTCATGTTCTCATGAGTTTCAGGTTTTGTTGGGTAAAGAAGGCAGAGATGGGCACTCGGCCAGGGTGAAAGAAAAGGCAAAAAAATGCTTTCTCATTTATAGGAAGCAGGTGCACCACCAGTTCATTTACTTCACAAATACCCACACCCAAAGAGCCAAAAGACAAAAAAAAAATCTTAAATGTGGCACTGTACAGGTCCGAGTCAGATTATTATTTCAGGTAAATAAAATCGAATAAGTGTGGAAGGACGGACACTTGTATCTAAAAACAAATGCAGACGGTATAGTAGCCTTCTGGTTCTTCTCTCTGACTTTGTCTTCTTTCAATGTCTAAAAAATTCTGCTACGTGCCTGCTCCGCCCCACCGTCCCTGCTGCTCTCCATGTCGCACCATTGCTAAGACCAATACTTTGGCTTTCTGTGTAAAAAAAAAAACCAAACCAAAACCAAACAAACAAACACAAATTTCACATACAAATACATTCATGGTCTTGCTCCAAATTATCTCTCTTCCCCTTCCCCTAGCCTCTTGTTCTCCTCTTCCCCCCCCCCCCCGTTTCTTTCTTTCTCCAACATGTCTTATCTCCTCCTTCCTTCCGTGCGGCCTGGCAGGTTTTGCTCAGTTTTGGCTGCGGTGATGACTTCATTTGAACCTGGGTGGGCTTTGGCATGGCAGTTCCCATCAGGTCTCAACTAGTGGTAGGTGCTGAATTTTAAGTGACCAGGTACTGGGGATATTTTATATTACTGTGTATCTATCTATATATTCTCTTTCTCTTTCTCTCTTTCTCTCTCTTCACATTTGTTAATGAGTTTGGACTTTCTCTCTCTCTCTCTCTCTCTCTCTCTCTCTCTCTCTCTCTCTCTCTCTCTCAATATATATATATATATATATATATATTTATTTATTGAGAGAGAGAGAAACCATCATTGGGATTGCTAGAAAATTGTGGTGCTTTTCCCACCATTGTTTCCTATGGAAGTGTTTTGTTTCAGAGAATATGCAAATACGGCAGGTTTTAGAAGTGGGGGTGGGGGGGACGACAAGCACTTTTGGCTTCTTGCCCTTAGACCACTTTCATGTCATTCCCTGAGCAATGCTCCGTGTGTTTCCTTTGCCCTTTTCTATATGGAACAGACGTCAGATCTGACTTCGCATGTCCAAAAAGGGGTAATGAGCCTCGTGAGTATTTTATTGAGATTTGATAATATATTTCATGACTCTAAGAGGTGCCACCTTGGAGAATATTGGCTTCTGCCCTTAGGTGGTTCTAATTTTTTTTTTTTTCTGTCCATGTGGGCCAGCAAACAGTCCGCTCCTAAAAACCTCATTTGTGGAGTACCTCAGAGCTCTGTTCTTTCCTTGATTCTCTTCAGCATCTACATCTGTCTTATCTGTGACCCGATACTATCCTTCAACATTGAATGTCACCTGTGTGCGGATGACATCTAACGTTGCATTAAACTCTGATCTGACCAATCCTCTCCCATTGCCGATCTCAACAACTGGCTGATAGCAGTAGTCCAATGGCTCAACAACCATCAACCCAAAACGTAACCCCCTTCAAATCTGAACGGCTCTAGTTAAGCTGGCAAGGTCATTGCCTACGGTCCATTTCCTACATATTAGGCACCACCCTCCAACTCAAAGACTCTGTAGAAATCCTAAGGGTCCAACTTGAACCTAACCACTATAGAAGCCCATATCTCTAAAGTAGTTAGAGCCTCCTTTTATTTACCTCTTCCAGATCCAGCAACTCTGCTATTACTTCGATCAGCAGTACCTTGCATTGGTTATCCATGCACTAATCACTTGTCGTTTAGATTATTGTTAGTCTCTTCTGAACAGTATCTCCCAGACCTGCTTGAAACGACTACAACTCGTGCAAAACACGGTGGCCAGAATCCTGGGAGGAGCTATGTTAGACCACATAAGAACCATCTTCTACAGACTACATTGTCTATCGATTTTAATTCAAAACCTTCTTCTTCGTCTGAACAAATAGGCCCCAGAGCATCTCGCATGTCTCCTTGCCTTGTACAACCTGGCTGGAAAGCGCAGGTCCTCACAAAGGCCCTTCCTTCTTTCCCCACCCCTGACGTTTGCCAAATTGAACTGCACAAAACTAAGAGCCTTCAGCTGTTACGCTCCCAAAATCTGGAATGAGGTTCCTTTTTTACCCATCCACCAGGAACCAAATCTCCTCGCTTTCTGGAAAAAAGCCAAGACATTGCTATTCAACCAGGCCTTTCCCCAGCTGGCTTATTAGGAATATCCTTACGCCATACACTGGCACCAGTGTTAGATTTACTATGCTAAACCTAAAGTCTTAATTTCTGTAATCTGTTTTGAGACCAAGCCTGGCAAAAAGCGGCATATTACATGTTTGTAAATAAATGAACACGCAAGCCCTTGTTTGTATGTCCATTGTTGACCTTGGTGATGATACTCTGCTTTCCAAACCCCTTCTTTCTGTTCCTGAATAGGATAGAGATTGTTCACTGGACCCTCCTGAATAACTATTTGCAACAGCCTCCTTTCTGCTATCTAAAATGTAAATAGCTTGAAAGTCAGGCCCTGGAAAAAAAACAAAAACCCTCAACTTGAAACAATTACTTCCATCTGGGCTGTGAGAGGGCTGGCTTGAGGAGTAGCGTCTAGTGGGTGGCTGTGCAGTGTCTGGAGGCTTGCGGAAGCTCACAGAGGGAAAGCGAGCAAAAACAAAAAAAAAAGAGGGAGTGATTAGTATCAAGAACTATCTTCAAAGATCCAGGTGACTTGTGAATCAAAGCATCATCATGGTAAGTCTGCAGCTTATATGCAATGCAAATATCTATCTGTATATTTTTTTAGAACAAGAGCTCTTGCACATGGAATCCATGCTCCTGCATGATTTGTTTTCTGCTTCTCGGTGGATAACCATGTTTTAAAAATCAAGGCAATCAGCTTGGATTGTGGCAGGAAAATCTTTATTACTAGCAGGATTTTTTTCTCTCTCAAATAAATATTGGTTTGAATGTTTTAATTAAAGAGAAATATTTATTTGTGACCTCCATAGATGTTTAGCTACAGAGGTTTTAATTTTTATTAAAAAGTATAAGGCCTACATTTTAAACCCAGAAGAGCACGTTAATTAAATGTTTTCTGCTGCATGATTGTTTACTGAAAGGTGAAGGTGTGGGCAGCTGAGGAATAAAAGGAGGTGCAAGATGTTGTCTGAAATGTGCTCGTTATCAACATTCTAGTATTCTTGGGTGCCTAATGATGCCATCACATGTTGCACATATTTGCTTGTGTGTACACTACATGAAGGCTAAGTTCTGCATAACCCCTCGTATTACTTACTGCTGGGCTTTTTTTTTTTTTTTTTACAGAAAATACCTTTGGGGAATTTTGAATGCTTGCATTATGACGTATGTACTGTGTGTGTTTAAATTTTGTAGAAAGTCAGGAAAAGTGTTTTTTTTTTTTTTTTTTTTTTTAAGATGCTGAATGTCAGTCAGTGCAGAGTGGTTAGTTTTACTGTTAGTTCCATTCGTGCTTAGTAGTAGAAAACTGCCATGAATATAGATTCCAAAAAGAGTTATCAAAAACTTTTTTTTAAGCAGGGATTTCATCATGGTGTAATCTGTTCAGAAATATCTTTTTTTTTTTTTTTTAATTTTTTTTTTCCCCTTTACATCAGAAGGTGGTGGTTCTTTTTCGAGAAGATGAGGTTAGAAATGGCAAGGATTATACTCGAGGAAAACCCAAAATTTATTTCATAGACCTACTTTTCCTGTCCTTCTATGGCTCAATTGATAAAGCAACAAGGAAGGCTGTCTAACAAAGCCGTGGAGGCAACAAAATGAGAATTAGCAGCCAAAATATCCAAAATTCGGATTCTTTATTGTAAAAACAATATCTTTAAAAAGCCCGACTCAGGCCGAGTTTCGCCCTCTCACAATAGGGCTGCATCAGGGGCTCTACTTCGTCAAATTGAAATTCTTGATTATGCTAATAGAGTGTATAGAGTAGCATCAACATGGTCTCTAGACGATGGCACCAATAAGTGTAGTGCTGTAATCTATGTTTGTTTAATTGTCTAACATTAGTGGTCAATTCAAACAGCACACCCATTTTGAATCTCTGACAAACTCGCGTACTGCTCAAGCTCTGGTGCACTGATGCAGCCCTATTGTGAGAGGGCGAAACTCCGAGACTGCAGCAGTGAAATTAACACAAAGTCCTTTGCCAGTGCCAAAATTATTCTCTCCTCTCCTCTCTTTTTTTTTTTTTTTTTTAAACTTTTTTTCACTAGTGGAGCTTTTAAAAACAGACAACCTTTCCCTGTGAAAACCAACAGAGAAAATGGTGTTTCTCTGCACGTATTCGGACCCTTCAGTGGGAGGATGTCTGTCACTTGATCCAGGTGCCAGCCATAGGCTATTTAAAAAAAACCAAAAAAGCTTCACCTTGATTGATTCTCTATTCTGTCTATTTGCCTACTTCTTCCACTTCTCCCTTCAGACTGTTATCTCAAAAGCATTATTTGGTTGCTATAGTTACCAGTCTCACTGCAGCACTTTTACAAGGGCCATAGACTTGAATGGGAAACATAAGTAAATGAAACAAATTTTCATTTATATTCATGGGCACATTTCTTCCATTTCAGGAGTCCACAAGTGAAACAAACATTTTTTTGTATATATTCATTGGCACTCTTCATTCATTTTTGGAAGTTCATGAATGAGTTGATGGTCTCATTCATTGGATTTTATTCATTCGTTTTGGTTGAATGCGTATCCCTACCCACTTCACAGAAAATGCAGAGTCCATCAAGGAGAGCCAGATGAAACCGTGACAGGCATAACGTGGGTTGGGTGTCCTGGAGAGAGGTTTTATTTGATTTATTTTTTGGCCTGGCAGCTCCCGCCTGCTCTTTTTTTTTTTTTTTTTTTTTTTAGAATCTTTGCAGAGTCAGAATCTGTGCAAACAAACAACCTCTGCAGCACCCCCCCAGCTCCTGCAAGCATAATGATTATAAGCTGGGTCTGAGAATCAAACCCGGGGTTGCGTGCCTGGCGCTGTGCTGTACTGATCAAAAAAGAGAGCCTTTAAGGGAAGATATAAAATAGCAGAGAGTACGTTGGGGAATTTGGAAATTAACAAACCATTTTACAGTGTGGTACATGTGGAAGTGAACTTTAACTTGGATTTTGAAGACCTTTTATTTGATAAAACACAGCAATGTGCTACCAGTTTCTTGTCGAGGGGCAATTCGCCACACACTGAGGCATTCCTTGTTTTCATAAACTAATTTAACTAAGGGTTGCTAGGGGCCCCTAATAGCACACTGCTGATATTTATAATAGTTATGGATTATAATGACTTGTGGCAGGGCTTTTGAACACCATGATGTATGAGCTTATAGTATGAATAGGGAAAGAAGTATATAGAAAAGATTTTTTTTTTTGTTCTAGCTGGGACTTGTCCCTTAGGGACACTTGGAGGATTCTTCATAGCCGAGAGAGTTTGTTTATATTGCTTGAGATTCCATGCCTAGCTCTCCAGGATTGTATGTTATTGATTACAGATGAAGTATTGGAATAGGTTTGAACAAATTTTATAATTTAGTATTTGAACAATCTCAGAACATGTTCATTTTAAATTGTATTTGAGGGATTTTTATTTTTATTTTTTTTTGCTATGTCAGGGGACAGGAATGAAAGGCATTCAGTTTGAGTTTGAAGCTCAAAAAGGAATGCACTTTGAACTTTTATTTGAGGAAAAGTTTTAAATGAGACCTGCTGCATATGCCTGATAGCGCTTTAAAGATGAATAATAGTAGTAGATTAAATCCATCACTATTTCTTCTTGCTCGCTCGTTCATCTGTTTGGCAAGTTGGTGGGATCTTGATGAGGGGGCTAACATAACCCAGGAGAGACAGTCAGTAACATTCTCATAAAAACACTGGCAAATTTTCTGATGAGGGATGATCTCCTACAGATGCAAATCGCAGGTCATTAACTTGACCTATTAAAATAGCATAATTTTAGAAGCAGTCTATTGAAAATTAGAGAGAAAAGCTGGTTAATATAGAATTAAGGGCCTGATTTACTATGCCTTTTATTCGCATAGACAGAATAGGAAAAAAAAAAGCCTTAGTACATCAGGTCCTAATATTGTAAGTATGTATGTGCTTCACATATATGATAAATCCTCTTTTGAGGCAGATCAAGCTAAAGCATGCTATGCAAATAAATAGTATAGACAATGCAATTATTAAAAACCCGGAAAACCCGCTAATTCATTGGGCTGGGGATGAATCTTAAAAACAGCTGCACAAGGGATTAATAACAAATCTCCTTGAAATATGACTCTGCCAAGGTTAATGCAACTAAATGTATTTGTTATTTATTTGTCTTACATTTCTGTGCCCCTATTCTCCACAGAGACTCTAGGCGACTTACAGCATCTGTACATAAAATGTATATACGTAAGCACAAGCAAAACATAAAGACAGGAACACAAATCACTCAAAATGTCAAAAAAGACACAAATAAATATTTTAAATGGCTAAAAATATCATCATACGGTAAAATACATCAATTTTAAAACAATCTGCCAAATCTAGATATCTAATGCAATACCAAAAACAAAAGTTATAAAAATGCCATTTGCCAATGATTAATTCGCAAGAAACATAAAACACATTCCTGAGTACTGATCAGAGAGCCACTGCACATTTAAAACTGGATTTTAAGATTGTGCAAAGATGCTACTCTTGAGATCTGAAATATGCAGGCTGCATAGCACTGCATGCTCGCCTCACTCACCCCCTTCTGCTGTCCCCCGTTCTGATCATCTCTATCACAATTCAATCCCCTCACTCGTACTCTGCGGCACCTCTGATCCTTTCGCCGTCTTCCTCATTTCCTACGCACAATCCACAGGCTCTCCAATCCGTTCTCTCTTTTTGCCCTCTCATATACCCTCACTCTCTTGCCCCTTACCCCCTCCCTCATTAAGTCACCAGGGCAGTGATGATGGGACCCAGAAACCCAGCATGATAAGCAGCAGTGGGGGCCAGTCAACCAACATGCCAGAGGTGGACAAAGCAAACAATCGCATGCTGGAGCTGGTACTGGAAAATTTACAGTGGGCTGTTTTTGGGAGAGACCGCACAAGAAAACTGCTGTCTGCACAGGAATGCATTTGGGGGAAAAAAAAATAAGCATCGGACATCAGTAGCATCAGAATAATCCTCAGGACAGTCAAGCACATTAAACCTTGATGTCGGGACATTAAAAATGGCACCTAAAAAAGCGTGCTGTGGCTGTGGTTGCCTTTCTGCGTTCCTCCGCTGTTCCTGTAGCCCTTTTTTCCCCATGGTCTCTCTGGTCACCTCCTCTCTGTCCATCCCTCCCTCTGTTAGCGGTGTGAAGGGCCAAAAAGCATCTTGTCGTGCCATGTTGTTTAGGTGTCTATATTTCTTGGGGTTTTTTTTTTTTTTTTTACATTTTGGAAAGTATGCACTGTTTCTGTATAGTGTGTTCTAAAACAATAAAAGATAAAACGTGAAATTTTGTGGTGGGTTTTTTTTTTCCCCCCTATCGTTTTTGTTTTGAAACTGACGAATGACACAGACAATGTCGCTTCAAATGATTGCACATCCCTACGTACGCCTCCTTCCTCTCTTTTTTTGTTTCCCCTTTCCGGCTGTCTCCTTTATCGCACATGCTCTCTTCCTTTCCTCCATCTCTTCCCCCCCCCTCCCCTGTTCTCTGTTCGACTTCAAATACCCTTCATGCTCCAGTAGCCACATCTCCTCCTAAATCTTAAAACCCAAGGTGCAACCTGTCAGCTGAACCTTTGAAAAGGCATATGTGCAAAATAGTTAACACTTAGTCTAAAATGGTCATTTAAAAATTAGGCATTAGCGAGCACACACTAAATATCTCTTGGAGGAGAGTATACGTACTATAGTGTTTCCCGTGTGCTGCATCTTATGTCCTAATTTGCTTCGCACATTTGTTCGTTTTAATGTGCGTATGTGCCGATGCTTAGGACTGGTTCGGTGTGCACCCTAGGGCCTTAATGCAAAGCGCACTATTCTGGCTACACACTAAATGACCGCCTTTAGCTTGTATGCCGTCTACATGTGCCAACGGCAACTTGTAATCTGGCCAGTGAAAAAATGATTTGCCATTGCATGTTGGCAATGAAGAATTTTATTCATTTGGGTGTCGAAGTTTTTTTTAAAATAAATCTTGCCTATCAAATTTAGGTTCACAGCTCTGGAAAAGCTTGGTAAAGATTTGTGAGTGGCATTTTTTGTGCCTGAGTTTTATCAGCCCCTTATATGGAAGAAGGAGGAGCATTGCTGTTTGGTTCACTTCATGGCAGGTTTCACACTTATTGTTTTTCACACTTCTGAATAATGCTGTGAGGTTAACACCAGGATGTGTGTTTTAGCATGTTCAGACTACATGTTTTTCCAAAACTGTACTTGGTGTGTGTTATCTGTTTTTAGTGCATTTTATAATGTGAAAAACCCTTATATTTTTGGTTTTCCACTTACTCTGATGTCAGATAGCGAGTAGCAGCTGGAAGGTGAAAAACCTGGAACCAAACTCTGGAGCCACCAGTGGCAAAAGCAGTAGTGCTGGTAGGGCTCAACAGGCCCCCCTCTGTCCAAAGAGAAGCAGCACGCCTGTGAAACGAGCAGTGGGCTAGTGGGAATCCTAGGCCCGATCAGCTAAAGGGGAGCTTCATGCCACCGGGGACCCGAGCATCTGGGTGAAGCAGTGCTGGCAGCCAAGGTGGTGGGGGGGGGAGGGGGCTGTGAAAGAGGGGGAAGGTAAGCGATAGGAAGACATGGGGTATCAAGAAGAGTGGGAGAGGGTGCGAGTGTGTGGGTAGAGAGAACATGGGATAGTGAGAGAGGGTTAAAAGTCTCCCCCACCATCTCCGCAGATGCTCTTTCCTGGGAGAAACACACACGTGCACCCTCTATAGTGAATCCGATTTTAGTGTATTTACTGCACCCTGCATGAGCTTTCTGCCTGTGTATTGCCCCCGATGACTGTTCTGTGCATAACAGGGACTGACAGTGTTTAAAGGCCCATGATGGTGTTTGCTAACACAGCCTTATAAAACCTAAGGCACGCGATTATGCTGTCGCCGCAGTTACGTATGAAAGCATGCGGACTGAAGGAAGACGGGGAAAACAATCTCGCCCAGCATTATTCAGGTTAGAGATCAGTTCATGCAACTGCAATACCTAAGCCAACCCCACCCTCCTCCACTCCCTTCCCCTCCTCCCCCCCCCCCAAAAAAAGTCCCATCAGAGCATTTTTCTGCAGATGAGTTCTTTGCACATCCTCATCGAAGCAAAGGATTGGCAAAGTAACAAAACAGAGAGGTGACGGGTATTAATGAGAATCATTAATCTGTACATCACTTGGGCATGCAGGCTGGGACTGCGGTCTCCAGAGAGAGAGAGAACGACAGACAAACCGGTGCAGTGCACAGCCCTTCAATATAGGAAGAGATTGGGGACTGCTGAGGCCTGTGCTTAGGAAGAATCTAAGCTTCCTTGTTGTTAAGAACTCATTAAAAAAAAATTTTTTTTAAAAGGAAGAAGGCACCCAGACTTTTCTTCACCCTGGAGAATGGATTTACCAGAAAAGAGCGGACCGTATCAGTATCATGAATGCGGAAAGGAACAGACAAGGCAGCACAGTGAGATGGCCTCTGCAGCGTTTCCCATTGTCCTTTCCAGCTTTGGTTTTCATCACCACTTATTCTCTGGTTCTAGTTAAAAACCAGCTGTTTCTAGAATTGTTATACAGTATTTCAGTGCGGTGGATGGCAGATTTGGGCTGAATGACAGCATGCATTGCACGGATTTAATTATGATTAGGAGTGGGTCGTGAAGAAAAGACCATAGACCTAACAGCTGCAGACAGTTTTTTGACCATTCCTGCATAAAGGCACATTTTACAAATGAAGGCGCTTTTGGTATAATAGAATAATCTCTGACTCTCCCATTTCTATTAATAATTGCCTTTTTTAAACTGAAAACGGAGTCACTTTGGTGTGTACATGTAAGTTTTCTGAATACAGGGGTCTTTTTCAAAGCAATGTTTGGCATGGTGCTACAAGTCATACTGTAGTTCCTTAGTATAAATGTCAACGATGTAATTGCACAGAAAATTACGTGCGCACGTGTTTGGACACGCGTCACGGGCACAACGTCCAGAAATTTCCATGCTGTGGCAATTCGTTTTGCTTCTGCGCCACTGGGCTGTTAAAAATGCCACTTAGTCTGCTGATTGGCGCACGATGCCCTGCAGGGAACCTTTTCGGATATACGGCGTGGAGTTGACGTCTGTGAACCAGAGGGAAGTGGCGCGAGGAGATAGGGGCCATCTTTCATGATCTTCTCTGGCTGGGCAGGCGCTCTCGTCTGTTCAGTGGAGGAGGAAGGTGAAAAGAAGAGGGGATGAAATGAGAGGGCATGCAGTTTTTTTTTCTTTCAATGAGCGCATGCACTGAGCTAAAAGTTCAGTCTGCAGAGAATCCTGTTTGATGAACTTGGTAAGGTTTGCAGCCCTGCAGTACAGAGTTGAAGCTAAGCTATTGGCATAAAATGTTTTTGTGGTTAGTTACTGGGCTACAGTATGAAGGTTGACTTAGAATCCTAGAAATTTAAGAGAAAATAAAGACCACCAGGCCCATCTAGTCTGTCCATTTTCCTTATGTACTAGAATACCCCAATTGACCTCACGATCCCTTTACAGCTTCACACTACCTCCCGACCGACGAGACTAGCTCAGAGAGGCACTCTACAGGCCCATCCTCTCAAAACATCACTAAGTAGAAGAGCTCTTTCCACCGCTGGCCCTAAACTTTGGAACTCACTCCCACCAGACCTCAGGCTTGAACAATTGACACCCACCTTTAAAAAAAGACTTAAGACCTGGTTGTTCAACCAAGCATTCTCTTAACCCAATAACTCTAGTTTGTGAACATCATGTTTGTCGACTTCAGGCCCCACAAAGTCAATCCCAGCGATTATACTCACTGATCCTCAAAATATTTTGCATTTAAATTGTATTCTCCTTGTTCATTGTAAGATATTATTTATTTCTTCCAAGTTTTAATTCACCTTGTTCATTGTAAGACATTATTCTATATACTGTCATTTAACTCTTGTAATGTAAACCGAAGTGATTAGTAACTCTGTTACCAGAACTTTGGTATATAAAACGGTTAAATAAATAAATACCCAAACCCATTTCATCCATGGCTTTACCCTTGTTTTCCTTTCTCTAATTTTCTGCGATTGTCCTAAAACCTTTTTGAATTACGGTACCATTTATTATACCCCCCTCTTCCCCCCCCCCCCCCCAGTAGAAGGTTTTTCTGAGAAGAAAAAATTCCTTGCATTGCTCCTGAATCTACCCACATTCATATCATCATCATCTAATGCTAGAATTCTCCTTTCCACTGAAAGAGACTTTCTTGCATTTGGTTTTCCTTGGGGGAATGTCTGTCTGTGTATCATACCACCCTCCTCTTCCAGTATTTTCAGTAATTAGGTTCTTAAGTGTCATCTCATAAGGCTTATGCTGCAGACCGTGGACCCTGTTGATAGTCATCCACGGGGGGGAACGGGACTGTCTCTCTGCTTCTGTGAAAATTCCTGTAGGAAGTTCGCAGGGACTTGCATTACCACCTTTTATGGCAACTCAACGTTTCCTAGCAATTCCGCCGGCTCTCCCCGGTGCCTGGTCACACTGCTACTGTGCTCCTCCTACAAGGAAAAGGCATTACTCTGTATTCTAGAACCACTCGGATATCTGTCCAGAATAGTTTAACTGGTTAAAATGGAACTGCTAACCCATGAGACGATTGCAAGCTCCGGTGAGCTTTAGGCTCACTGTGGTACCCAGATAGCTGCGGAGAACGGCACAGCTGGAAATCTCCCTCCCGCAGGGCTCCCGGCAGCAGCAGCTGAGGAATACAAGAACGAAATGGGAGCCAGTGCGGCCGGAAACCACTTCCTTGTTGAAGCTTACCCCACTGCTTCAAGCCCTTAGGTTCTAAATCTTTCAAGCGAATTTCTTCTGACAGATGCAAGAAGAGAAACACAACTCCGTGTAGGAATAAGCACTTAGGGGAGGGGAAAAAAAAAACTTTTCTGAAGTAAAATTTTGCAGCTGGAATTTTACACTCTTAAGCTCTGAACTTTGAAACCCCTTTTAAGATGATGATAGAAACATTGTTCACTAAATCACATCTAAATCGCATGTATCTCCACATACAAAATTGTATTGGTAAGTATTTTGAGTTCGCTAACCTGTTTAAAGCTGATTTTGTTTTATGGGCATGAAAATGACCAAATCCTTGAATTTTAATGGATTTTTTTTTTTTTTTTTTTGTGATCCAAAGAATTTTCTTTCCTGACTTTATTTCAGTCCTTAGTGTGTTTCGACTTTATGCACAGTCAGGCTGATGCAATACAGCGTGCTGCGTCCATAACTCCCTGAAGCAGAACGGGCATTAGTGCGTCCAAAACGTGGATCCGATCGAGCGCGTAACTAATAGCGCTCATCACATGTAAATTCGTGTTGATGGTGCTATTACCCCTCCAATGCAAAAAAAAAAAAGCGCCCAATGTGCACATTTTTACTCTAAAATATTAACGCCTGCCCCGGAAAAGGCGTTAATTCTTCAGCCCAAAAAGTGTATAGAAAAACAGAAGATACTGCTTTTCTGTAGTTCTTCCAGTTTAATATTGTGGTGAAATTAAGTTGGAGGAGCTAAAAAAAAAAATGTGCTGATGGTCAGGTTCAGAAAGGGGCAATTCAATTAATGAGCATCCATTTTCCTAACCCGTGGCTGTGCACAGATTTGGAAAATGGCCGCTCATAAAACTGAGCGTCTGTTTTCCTAACCGGCTGACAGCCGCCTATCCTGGCGCCGGAGGCGCTAGGGGCACAAAATTTTCCCTAGCGCCATTTACCACCAATGTATTAAGGATTGCTTCAATTCAGAATTGTGGCCAAGATAAATTGCTTCCCAGGAGTAGTCAATGTATAAAAAAGAGAGTGCTACACAAAGCATGGAAGTGATTGTCTAGAATAGCGGTCCCAAACTTTTCAAGGGAAGGGCCACATAGGACATTTCAAATCACTTGGGAAGGGTGGTTCCCCTTCCCTCCACTCCCTCCTGGTGAAGCTTTGCCAGTGAAATTAGTGAAAACTGACAGTGGTGATGCTACTGTCTCTGTGTGCTTAAAAAAAAAAAATCCAAACTTTACACTTTGGGTAAAATGGGCTTTATTAGGCATTCTGTGGTATTTCATAAACTTAACATTTTTGGAAGAACTCCAGAAAAATTAAAGGAATAGTGCTTGAGCTGCATCTCTCTGTTCTGAAAGACAACAGCAACCTTAACCATACAAGTGAATGAAAGCTCTTTCCACTTTATTAGACTTCACGTAATACTTGAATATGCAGTCCAGTTAAAATGGAACCACCCCCCCCCTCCCCACTGATGACCTATGTTTCTTTTCTCCATAAACATTTTCAAACAGACGCTTCTGATTTGCATCTGGCTAGTGGAACTGATATTGGCATGATTGGGGAAAAAAGAAATGGTACTTCAACAAGCTTCTGAGGAAGTGAAACACATTTTACCTAATAAGCAAAATGGCCGCCTCGTTTTTAGTTCCAGTGTATGCTAAAGTGGTACATAGTAAATACTGGTCAATATAATAAGTTTATTTTAGTACAGTAGCCATTGCTGTTAAGTTGCGTTTGCATTCCGTGACCACACGTTTAGTCCAAATAGATGGCAGTGCTATAAGGAAACACTGCAATAAATGTAATAATGTTTTACAGTCAAGAAGTTTTAGTGATAGAAATAAAACAGAAGAGCTTGAGTTGGGCCAGGTAGTAGAGAAATGACCTAGGTTTTTATTTTGTTTACCTCTTTTTGATGACAAATGTAGATAGTTTCCGATCTATATATGTTCCTTTTTTCCTCCTCACTTTAAGCCCCTCTGTTGGGATGCATGCACAGTATTGCATACAGTTAGGCTACCAGCAATGAATGGGATTTTAAGGAGGGAGGCCCTAGAAAGTAGGTTGACCATATGGCCAGTATGTACCATGCATTTGAACAATTTTATATCATGTTTGTTTGATTCTTATGAGGCAAAATTATTCTGGCATGCTGGCTTTCCTCTTGAAAATTAGGATAGTGGGTGTCAGTTTTGAATGACACGTAGCTTTGAGAGTCGTACCACCACTGGCATCCAAACTGTTCTGGAAAATACTCCTGCATACAGTTCAAACTTCTGCTCTCCCAAAAGTGCCTTCAATCTGCAGCTTCTCATTACCACTTCAGCATTCTTCCTTGGGACCATCATTCACTAGGAAAGTTGCTCTAGGCTATGCCCCTCCTCTTCCATCGCTAACACTGCACTTATCACCTTGCTGCGCTGTAATCCTGGAATAGATTTCGGTTAGTGCATCATACCTTTTCTCTACCCATATTCAAGCCCCACCCAAAAACCTGCCTTTAAAGTTGCTTTTAAATCTGTCTTTTTCCAATCATTCCCTTATTGACTGTAACTATATTTACTGTAATACGTTTCCTGAAGTCTTCTATTAGTCTTGTCTGTGTGTCTTGACTAGATTGTAAATTACATGGATTCAGGACTGCCTCTTGTGTGCAGTTCTGCAGATGTCTATTATTATTGTTATAGAAATTAGTAGTACTAGTTCTAAATTGATTTTCATGCCCCTTCCCCCACCAAAACCAGTTGCGACAAGCAAACTAATATTTCAAAGCAATCGCAAACATCAACGGGAGGATGTGAGGGAACCTGAAATACAGCAAAACGAGGGGGAGAGAAAAAACACGGGCCTTCAAAATCCTGCTCGTATATTCTCATCCCTACATGCAGTTTCCTTTCCAACGTACCTAGTGGAGCCAATCAAAACAGCAGTAAAGTTTGCAGTGGCCTGAAAGCTCCACTGGGAAGAATGGACTCCCAGCCATGTGATCCCCCAACCACCCTCCTGATCCTAAAACTGCACGAGTTGGCATGCAGCAAAGCCAGGAGCCCACATTGTCACAAGGTAAACCAGGACCCGGCTTGCCTGATCATAATGGAGACAAAACCCGACAAAAATTATATTTAAATAACAAAAGATGCAAGACTGAAGGACTTTACGGATCATAAAGTTTGGCGTGGCCCATCTTCGTTTTGTTTTTTTTTCTTTGTTCTTAGCCAGTTAACAAAATAGTGAGAATTCCTCTAGTAATACAAACACGCTGTCTGAATCATAGGTGCTCTTGGTGAGGGATGCGAACAAGCCTAGCTTTCAGGGCATAGGGGCTAAAGTTGCATAACTTGGCTTACCCTGAAAACCCGACCTGTTTGTGGCACTCAAGAACCAAAGCGGCACACCCGCGCTCTGTCCAGGTATAGCTGTGGTACAGATGTTTCCAAGCTGCCCATGTTTGGAACTGGAGATTGGGTTTTGAAGACGCCTTCTAAATGTGTTTCGTATCGACCGCTTGACAGTTCTTTGCGATGAGACGGTTTTTCTACCCTGAACTGGCCTGAAATGACTTCTTTCCCACTTCAAGTATTCCTGCAGCTGTTAGATAAAATTTTGCATAAAATCAGGACTGAAATCTTCCCTCTGAGCCTGGAATGTGATGAATGCATCGTTTCTCGCCAGGTGTGACATAGTTGCAAGAGTTGGCATCTTTCCTAGCAAACCAGATGTATGAAGTATGGTGTTTATTTCCCGAATACTCTATGGAGTAAATACAATGGAATGTGTTTTTTTTTCTGCTGAATTATCAGTATTTCATTGTTTATGCTTTATTTTGCTGTGAATAATCCCTTATTTATTTATTTTTATATTTTTGAATCCCAGAAGAATTTTGATTGTCGTGATGTGATGAATCTCTCTGACATGGCATTTATAAAACACTAGCTTGCAAAAAAAAAAAAAAAAAAGTTTGCAAAACCTTTTCAGGGGCGATGACGTATTTGACATTTTTATTTTATGCTGTTTAGGATATTAACAATGTTTGTAATTTTTAAAGCATGGAAGCCATAAAATACGATTAAATTATAGGACTGTGTGCAAGAACCCTGCATTCCCAAAAGGGGGTCCAAGATCTCAATTCAGACCTACCAAATGTCCCTTTATTTCCATCAGTTACTATACACTTCTGCATTCTGTACGCATTCATATTGATAATCCATTGTATGTCTGTGTTGATGTATTAGTGTTCACTTTTTTATCTATATTTTTATAATGCTGTGAACAGAATTCTAAAAATGTTATTGCTTCTACTAAAAATATATAGTGACTCCTTAATGCTTTTCTTACCCACCAGTAAGCTTGATCTTCTGCACTGTTGCATGTAGTCCATCAGTACCCCCCTGTACCATCAATAGCAAGAAAGCTATAGCGGGGTGAGGTCATTTATAATTAAAAGTTCTTTCCTGGGTTGAATAACCAAAGCTGAGCACAGTTATTTTTTTTTACATGGTTTCAGGAATAAAATATATAGAAAAGTTATTACATTCTTTCTGGAATGTTGATGCACAAGGGGCATTACAGTGACACATGCAGAAACATGATATTATGGGTTCTCATATTCATGTCAAACTGTTCAGCAAAGTAATTAAAATCAATAAATAGGCACTGTCCAAGTTTGTGTGTGTGTACATACACACACTTTTTTTTTACCTAATAGGAAAAGTAATTTGTAAAATTACCGAGTGGCTGAATTCCTACCCCAGCTCACAACTTTAAATAATGCCCTACTTAGAGATGTGAGCATTATGACCCATTATTTGCAGATTTTTTAATCTCTGCATGACCATGACATATCAGGGAAAAAACCTCATAAATTGTGATGTTCTTATACCTGTTTATCAAAAACTGCATGTACATTAGCATTAAGATTTACTTGGTTCTGCTTTGCAGTGGAAAAATATTTCTGGGAACTTATTAGAAACAGAATTTTTTTTGTTTATAGCTGGTGGGTAGAAGATATTGAGAAGTCCATGGTAGTAGTATAATGGGTACACGATCAATCAAACTGATTGACAGGTGAGATAAGGATGACAGCAGCCAATCAGCGTTCACTTCCGGTCTAAGCCCCGCCCACTCCCCATAGAAGTGAATGGGGGCGTAGCCACGCCCCCTCCCGCCCTCTACCACGCCCCCAACCACACCCCTTCCGCCACAGGCCCCACCCCTTCCGCAGCCAATCAGCGTTCACTTCCGGTCTAAGCCCCGCCCACGCCCCACCCACTCCCCATAGAAGTGAATGGGGGCGTAGCCACGCCCCCTCCCGCCCTCTACCACGCCCCCAACCACACCCCTTCCGCCACAGGCCCCACCCCTTCCGCAGCCAATCAGCGTTCACTTCTGGTCTAAGCCCCGCCCACTCCCCATAGAAGTGAATGGGGACGTAGCCACGCCCCCTCCCGCCTCATCCCGCCCCTCCCACGCCCCCAGGCCCCACCCCTTCCGCCACAGGCCCCACCCCTTCCGCCCCGGCCCCACCCCTTCCGCCCCGGCCCCCGCCCAGACCCCATCGATGCTCCTCCCCTCCCAATAGAAGTGAATGGGGAGCCCCTCCCACACCCCACCCCCAAACCGCCCCCCATGATGTCACGGATGACCCCGCCCACACCCCAACCCCAAGCCACACCCCCCTGTGACGTAGCGGGTATGACATCACCGGAAGTCCACCCCACACCGCCCCCCAAAAACACACCCCCTAAAACGTCATCAGAAAGGGTCCTGTCGCTTTTTTAATGATGTCAGTATTAATGGACTCTGGCTGTTTTTGATGATTTCACCGGAAGTACAATACAAAAGTCCCGAAATATGCGCTCCTAGAACCTCCTGATGCCTTTTAATGATGTCGGAGCCGGTAGTATGCTTTTAGGAGGCAGGAAAACCTGCAGGAAATATGCTTTTTTTCTAGCCACTCTGTTTTTAAAAAACCAAACAAAATACAAGCTGATAGGAGGCAGAAAAACAGTGGCTCGTTCTGTTGACAAGGATTTGGTTTTTTTTTTAAAACAAGTGATTGAAGCTACCGGTGGTGAATTGCATGAACTGCAGGATCAAACTTTGCAAAAGACAGGTTTTTTTTTTCCAAAAGACTAGGGACCGGGTAGTATAAAGGGTACGCTGTCACTCAAACCCCCAAGCCAAACCCCCCAGTGATGTCACCAGAAGCCCAAGCCCACCCCTCCAAGCCCTTGCTGTAGATAGGCATGCCCCAATAAAAAAAGTTACCAGAGAGCAGGCAGGAAAACTGTGACTCATTCTGTACACAGAGACGGAGAATCCAATTACACCCCTTCCCTCCGCCCCCTCTGCCTCAATCCGACCTTCCCCCAGACCTAAATCTGAGCAGAGGATAATTGAAAGCAGTGGGGGGTGCAGGTTTGCAATGGTGAAACACAAGGCTTTAGTTTTGTTTTAAAAAAAACAGACTTCTGTATTTTACAGCCATATAAAAAACAAGAATGCACCAGCGGATCTTAAAGAAAATTTATAATGAGCCAGGAAATACCGGCAGTTTTGGCGGTATAACACCTCTTTTGCAGGCAGCTAAAGCATGTATGCCGTCTGTGACCAAGAAACAAGTGATTGATTGGCTTACAGAACAAGATGCTTATTCTTTACACAAACCTGCTAGGGTACGATTTAAAAGAAATAAAACCATAGTGTCAGATATAGATTGGCAATGGCAGGCAGATTTGGTTGATATGACAGCCTTGTCTGGTTATAACAGAGGCTACAAATACATTTTGACGGTGATAGATGTTTTGTCAAAATACGCATGGGCTGTGACCCTAAAAACAAAAACAGGTCGTGAAGTGGCAGAGGCCTTTGAAAATATATTTAAAGGTGGTCGTGTTCCCAACAAAATACAAACAGACAGAGGTAAAGAGTTTTTAAACAGATCTGTGAAGAGTTTGTTAAAATACAGGGGCATTCAGCATTTTGTGACCAACAACGATGTTAAGGCAGCAGTTGTGGAGAGATTTAACAGGACTTTAAAATCCAAAATGTGGCGATACTTTACAGCGCGCAACACTTTTCGCTATGAAGATGTGCTTCCGGCTTTTATGAACAGTTACAATCGCAGTTTTCACAGAACAATACAGGCCCGCCCCATCGATGTAACACCCTCAAACTCACTGCGGTTCTGGAAAGTAATCTACGGCAATAACAACAAACATGAAACTGCTAAGCCTTTTTTAAAAAAGGGGGATCATGTTAGACTGTCAAAAACTAAAGGGAAATTTGAAAAAGGTTATGAACAAACATGGACAGATGAGATATTTATAATTACCGACGTCCTAAGCAGGGGACAGAAAACAGTGTACAAGATACAAGATTATGGTGAGGAAACCATTCAAGGTTCTTTTTATCCTGAAGAATTACAGAAAGTCAGCCCTCAACAGGACAGAATATACCGCGTTGATAAGGTTCTAAAGGTAAAAGGGAGAGGTAAGAACAAGCAGTGCTTTGTGAAATGGCGAGGATGGCCTGAAAAATTTAACAGCTGGATAAAAGCATCAGAGATTCAAAACATTTGATTTGAAAAGGCCTTGTCTCATAAAAAGAAAAAAATGAATGAAGGGGGATTTTACGTAACGCTGCCTAGTAACGCCTCTGTGAGAATATTTCCACAAAACAACAGCTCTAATTTCACCACACAATTAGCTAGACCTTTGGACCTACAGGGCCCGTGGGAAGTGGGTCTGGTGGAAATACAGTACCCGAACACATGGGATAATATTAAAGAAGACCATAAATATGTTGTCACCACTGGTGAAGGAAGCACAGAGCATCACTTTGTTGTACGAAGAGGGTATTATGCAACCGTTCAAAACCTGACGGATCAAATGAACCACGACATGAACAGTGTCCTCAAAGCCATGGCACCACGAATCATCTATGACCCCAATATCCGAAGAATCAAATTAAAATCAGAGGACAAAGCAGTAATTTCCGCAGGGGGTGACTTAGCGACCATTTTGGGGCTAGAAGCTAAAACGAATACGAACCGCTCGCTATTTCCAACGGATATCACAGGAGGGTTTAATACCCTATACCTGTATACGGATATTGTAGAGCACCAGCTGGTGGGAGACCATTTTGTGCAGCTGCTTCGTTGTGTTCCCACTAAAGGGGGTAAGGACGAGTTTATCACCTTCACTTATGATAAACCGCATTATGTTCCTGTGAACAAGCAGCACATAGACACCATAACATTTGAAATAAAGACGGACCAGAACCAACACGTCTCATTTCGCTATGGGAAAGTGATCCTTAAGCTACACCTGCGACCCCGGAAAACTATTTTTTAAAATGGTTGTGGTTAAATACTATGGGGACCCTGGCGCATACAGAAATTACTATGCAGCACAGGCCGGTGAAGGCCTTTCGGGGTATTACGGTGCTCCGGTCATGTACGGGGCTGGGATAGGCGGAATTTTTCGTAGTCTCTTTAGAAAAGCAATACCTCTTTTGAGAAGGGGTTTTGAGATTGTTAAACCTCATGTGAAAAGTGCAGCAAAAAACATCGCCAAAGATGTTATGGGCCGTGTCACAACGGCGGTTCTGCATAAAATGAACAATAACACAGAGCAGGAGGGGTCAGGATTAGTGGTTATTAGAAGAGCTGTTAAAAGAAAGAGAACCAATCAACAGGGGCCTCCTGAACCTTTTAAAACAAAGAAGACCAAACGTGCCAAGTCTCAAAAGACTAACCGCAAGGGGAAGAAGAGAAACCTCTCCGCCAAGAAGCAAGATATATTCTAAAAACTATGGCTTTTGTACATCAGGGGTCTGAAGAATGTTTGAAATCAGAACTGGATCTGTTTCAACTGGCCCCCACACAAACCAGCATAGAAAAAAGTGTTTATGTGGAGATTCCGCCATTATCTGCCTTGTCAGAAACAGCCCCTTTAGATTTTTATATAGCCGGACATGGCGAGGATTACCTGGATTTGAACAACACGTTGCTATACCTGACCTGCAAAATCGTGAACGAAGATGGGTCCGATCTTGAAGTAGGGGCCAGAGTAGCTCTCGTGAACTATCCAATAGCCTCTATTTTTAGCCAGCTGGATGTCACTCTCGGAGATAGACTCATTAGTCAGAGCAACAACTGTTACCCTTACAGAGCCCTCATAGAACTGTTTCTCAATTACGGCGAGGGTCCTCTCAAAACACAGTTTACAAGCGGCCTATTTTATAAAGACACAGCCGGAAACCATGAAGTGAGAGACGTGGGATCGCGTAATAAAGGTTTTACCGAAAGAGCTGTGTTTACAGCCGCTAGCCATAAAGTAGAGCTTCTGGGACATTTACATAGCGATCTGTTTTTTCAAGAAAAGCTGCTCATAAATGGCGTGGATGTGAAAATTAAACTAACGCGGAACAAAGATACGTTCTGCTTAATGAGCGGAGATGCCAACGAGAGGTACAAACTCATTATTTTATCTGCAGCCCTCTTTGTAAGGAGAGTGAAAGTGTCACCGGGAGTGCGCTTGGGGCATGCAGAAGCGCTGCTGAGAGCTAATGTCAAGTACGCCGTGGACCGTGTAAGTCTGAAAGTCTTTAGCATACCGGCTGGCGCCCGTGTGACTAACCAGGAAAACCTCTTTTTGGGACAATTACCCAAAATTATCGTATTGGGCTTTGTGGATAATGACGCTTTCAGCGGTAATTACTCTAAAAACCCCTTCAATTTTAAACATTACGATATCAACTTTGCTGCGCTGTATGTGGATGGTGAGCAAGTCCCAGGGAAACCTCTCCAGCCGGATTTCGATAACGGCTGTTGTATCAGAGAATACATGCAGCTGGTTCAAGCAACGGGTAAACATTTGAAAGACAGTGCTCTCTTGATTGATCGTCAAGAGTTTTACCAAGGTTATACCTTGCTGGCCTTTGACCTATCACCCGACCAAGAGTGCACGGACCACTACTCTTTGATTAAAACCGGTAATCTGCGGGCTGAAATCCGTTTTGCCATCGCTTTGCCACACACGGTGAATATGATTGTGTATGGTGTCTTTGACAACGTGATAGAAATTAACCACAGAAGGAACGTCCTTTTTGATTATCTATGATGATGAACACCGTACAGATCTACCGTATTTTAAAGAAGGATCCGTATGTTACAAAATCTTTTGTAGACGTCCTACCCAGTGACTGGCTGTCTGATGTACAAATAGAAAGGAAACCTGCAAGCTTGGTGGTAAATACCCACCCCCACGACCTTCCTGGAGAACACTGGCTAGCAATATACGTGACTGAAAACGGCACAGGAGAATTTTTTGATTCCTACGGGCAACAGCCTGATAGTTTGTTCTTCCCTAACAGTATTATGAACTTTTTCAATAAACATTGTGAGGATGTTTTATACAGCAGCAAACAACTGCAACACCCTGTATCTACAACCTGCGGTAACCACTGTGTGTTTTTCCTACATCAACGTTGTAAAGGGCTGTCTTTTGAAAATATTTTAAAACTGTATTCCGAAGAACCATTGCAAAATGACAAAATGGTTTTACAATTTGTAAAAAACAACAAACAGAGAACATGTTGTATGTCTAAATCTTTTCGCTGTCTGTTTCATACCCCCCCAGGTGTGTGTACCGTACCAAGAATATTGTACTAATCCTAAATAAAAACAATCTCTCTTGAGAGTTTTTGAAAAACAAACCAAACGTCTATAGTCTATATTTTAAAAAAGCCTTTTTTTTTATTTGAAAAGATATAATTACACCTTCAACCATCTGTTTGTATCAAGTACTTTACGTCTTTTACGGGGGAGGGGGTCTTTGCACTTTACAGTCTTTGTGTACATTTCAGCAGTTGTCGCTGAAGGATTTTCCTTGAGCTGTACCAGCAGATCCCTGTTGGCTGGATTACCCATGACGGTGGAGGGCATGTTTAATTCTGCCAGGGTTTGCATGAACTCTCCCCAACCTTTGGGTATCCTCCGATGTGAAAGAGCACGGGTCTGTGTAGCTCCACGAATCAGGTCTAATAGGTTAGAGCCACTTACAGGTCTTCCCTTGTATACAAAAGTCCCATTACTCTCCCAGGATGCAATGTCCTTATTCTTTGACAGTTTATTGAGCAGTATTTCTGCATTTTTTCTACGGTGCATGCTGATGCTGTTTAACACTTCCTGCAGGATGGGGTCTGGGGGGCTTTTGTGCTCTAGAAATGCAGAGGTTGCTGTATCATCCTGTGGGGGTAGATACAGATTTATTCTTTCTTTTTCCATTTCTCCGTGTCTGTTAAGCACCAGATAGCGCTGTAGCACTTCTGAATAGCGTTTGGCTTTCTCATATTCAGACATACCAGAACTTTGAAGTATACCTTTCATTTCTTCATCGAGTCTTTGAACAGCTGTGGTTCTAATATTTTCCTCATGAACTGAAGGGCTTCTCAAACGGTCAAGTTGTTGACTAGACACTAAATACATTTTTTCTGTGTGCTGCATTAGTATTTTAGCTCAAAAGCCCCGTGATGAGTGGTAGCGCGAATCCTAGCAGAGGCCCGATAAACCCCCCTGACTGTTTGACCAGCTTCTTTTTTTTCTTAAGTGTTATTCTTTTATCACCCAAAATCCTTATGGCTTGACGTTTCCTTTTCAAGATGTTTATCTGCTGTTGTGATAAAGGAACATTACCTCTCAGAGTGTTTAGTGCGATCTCCGCTATGGCCCCCACTAAATCGTTAGAAGCGGCCTTTAGGATAGCTTTCTCCGTTGCGGAGAGGCTTGAACTAAAAGTTTTAAAAGGGCTAGGTTCCGCTTTAAGCGAGCAGACATGATCTCTGGGACACACACAAAACAAATATGTGGGGGAGAATATATATTCACTTCTTTTTATGGAGGGGTTGTGTTTTTTCACAATATACAGTGGTCCATTCTGGTGGAAAGATGTTTGTCCTCAATCTGTAACGCTCAGGGGTCGTAGCATTTAAATCCACGATGAGATATCCATATGGCTTTCTGGTGGCATCCTCAAAGGCTTCTAAAAAGAAGCGTGACTTACCGGGGTACATCTGTCTGGCTAAAATAGCGATTTGCAACTTGTCTCTAGGATTCTTAAAGAGCACCATATATTTGGTATTTAAGGCTATAGTTCTGCTTGTTTTGCCTTGACAGAAGACATTTTGTACAATATATATAATACTCAGATTTCTGTGATGCACGTATTGTGTGAAGGCTTTCTCGATTTCATCACTTTTACAAGCAGAAGCCATCAAATCGTCTATAATAACCATATTTATTTTATTGGTTGGAAACAGTTGATCATCATTAAAAGTATCAGGCAAAGAATCCATAAAGGTAATAAAAGGATATTTACACAGCATTTCTTTATACAAAGGTTGCCAGCAACTATAACACCATACAATATTATCAGGCATGTCAGTCAACACACGTCCAGCGTGATCTAGCAGGTTTTTAACAAAGAAGCTTTTGCCGCTATTTGACGGTCCGGCTAAAATACACGAAAATGGGTGCCTCCAGCGCACATCCACAAATTCAGTATCCATAAGGCAGCGTATTAAAACCCTCTTTTATCACCCTTTTATCGTATACGACCCTTTGTGTTTTCTTAAGTAGGCCGGTCTCTATCGCCCAGGTCTTTTTGTTTCTAATGATCCCAGATTGTTGTACCTGTATCTTTTTAGGACTCTTGTCCACGGCGTCAGTTTTATAGTCAAAGACGAGGTCTTTCAAATTAGTGAAATTGATCTTTTTACAATTTTCTACATTTAACGTAAACCCCTTCACTTTCATACAGGTCTTTCCGCTGGATAGTTTGTAGCCATATGTTTTGGGCCCAGCCGATACAAACTCTGTGATATGCTCGTCTGCGGGTATCTCGCTCGTCAACTGTCCTAAATAATCTCCCAAAGGCGGATCGCTGGCACCCTCACGACTCACAAATATCACAGAGTCTGTATCGTGGTACAGACAACGTTCTTGCAAACTGTCAAGCAGTTTGTACAGTTCTAAACGAGCATAAGCAGTTGTGAAACAGGCAATGAAGATGTTTGTATTACCTGACAATATGCTGCGGTCTTTTGAATGCTTCCATGTCACACAGGCTGTTTCATCATCAATAAAATCGCATGATGAAACATCATATTCGGGTGAAAACAAATACTTATACAGATCGTCAGGATCTCTCACAATACTTGTAACAGGTAGGTTTGTTCTTTGACCAAACTTCCCCCACAAAGAGTTTAAGAAAAGCTTGGCAATTTGACGCTTTGCGGGGGTTTATACTAACCTGTTCAGGCCTTAAAACTACACCTTCTTTTTTGTAAAAATCAGATATATACATGTTTTGTTTTTCTACATCGGTACACCACTGAGGGTAACCAGAGGCCTCCTGTTTTTGACGGAGATGCATTTTTATGTATTCAGAAAACAGGCTGACAGATTTACATTCAAAGTGCCATATTTCACATATTTCAGCAACCACATACCCTTTTGCAACAGCCTCATTCATCTCCACAGTGCACCAAGTCCCTACGAGGGCTCTCTCCTCATCCGTGTGGTTGCACATATCCTGCAGACTGTTGTCAGCGCATGTGCGGCACAGCGGGAACATGAGCTTACCGCTCACACGGACCGGTAATACTGGGAAAAAGATCTTTCGTGGTGGATACACTTTGGCTTTAACAAGCCCAAAATAGTCTGAGAGGGGTCCAAAGCTGTCATAAATGATTTGCGGGTGGCCAACAGGGTATTCCTTGGTTTTATTGACAAAGGGGTAGAGGCTGGTAAAATCATAGTAATGTATTTTTTCATCAGCCCTGGCTTTATAGTACAAACATGTAGCATTGGTTCTACCACCAAAGAGGGCATCTCTGGGTACTAGCTGCTGCGGCAGGCCTGATTTAACCAGAAAGTCTGCACAATCCCTGATATTTTCTTTCACCATTCTCTTCCATTCGTGTTCCCACAAGCTTATGACCTTAAACCCTCTTCTTTTCAGGAAATCTGCTTTGATTTGTGTTTTGTAATTGAGAAAACCAAAGGTTGTAGCCGTTAAGGGGTTCTGGTCTTTATCGTTATAACAGCTCGGACAACCGTGGAAAAAACAGCCGTTAAATTCAAAAGCCGTTGGTACCCCATCAATAAGTGCATAACCGTCAAGAAAATAGGGACCCACCTGCTTTTCACCCCCCTTTAGAGCATGGGTGATCTGTATTTGCTCTGTGGCCTCTGTATACATCAGCCACTGTATAGAGGGTGTTGAATATCTCTTTGTGTGTCTGTGATAGTTGTCTGGAGGGACGAGTGCCACGGTCTTGGGTTCTAAGAACATAAACCTGTACATAGCCATGCACACAGATGCCAGTGTTATATATTGGAAGGGGTCTATACACCTTTTCACAGTTTTAGATCCACCATCCTGCTCTACAACCACCTCTCTCTCTGTCAAAGCCATGATTTCATTTCTGTATAAGACACAAGCTTGCCTCAGAATGTTCACATCCTGTTGGCAATAATAGGCCAGCTCCTTTTGTAAATCAAAGGTGTTATTTTGATTGTCCCTGTACCATTTTAAAAACTCCTCTCTTTCTCCAGACATCATATACCCATCTCCATAATACTCAACACCGGGCATAGGTCCCACATAATTTTGATTAACCCTGGTGTTAAAAAAATGCGGGAAATAACCCTTACAGCCTTGAAACCCCAGGGCTTGCGGAAGCTTGCTAAGCTTCATGGGCAGGAAATTTAAAGAGTCTTTAAACCGTATACCCAGGGGTTCTATCGTGATTTCTAAGAGCTTAGCACCCTGAGCTAACAAGCGCACATCCATCTTTTCCTTTAGCAGCTCTCTAACTACAAAATAACCATCATAGCCTTTAGAATTATGCGCTATGAAGGCGTATCCTTTGAACTTTTTGTCACAAAAAATCTTAACAAACTTAGAAATACTCTCAAGACCTTTGAACTCCCAGTTTCTTGTGTTGTTTAAATCTGTTGCATATATATAATTTGGAACGTGAAAGCCTGTTTCCTGAACACATTCACAATCATAAAATATATATTTTTCAGATATTTGTGCATGATCAATAGGGGGCATAAAACACAAATGCTTGTCACCAGCGATCAAGGGCTCAGAACAAAGCTTACATTGTCTGACCCGGCATTTATGTTTTTTATCAACATACGATTCACATTTTTCGCACAGTATTTTAAGCAAACACTCAACTTCTTTTTTTAAAGCCAGAACTGTATGCCTTTCTAAACACTCTTGAGAACGACAATACAGCCTGCATTTCGGACATCTCTGTTGTACCCCGATATTGTCTACACACATTGCTGTTAAACAGAGACGGCACCATAATGTACAATTATGATCGTGACTATATGGTTTCTGGCAAAAATGACAGAAGTTTCGCTCCCCATAGAGCTTTTTTACATCTAAGATTCCATAAAAATGGTCATCATGTAGCAATATAAATACAGTTTTCTGGAATTCAGGTCTGTCCTTTGTCTTAAAACACCACCATTGTTTTGTATAAAGCACAACTCTTATGTTTATACCCAAATGTTGTTCAAATGTTGAGACATCATCTAGCATGACCTTTTTATGTTCTGACCACCCTAGCTCTGTGTGCAGTTTTTTAGCACGGTCTAATAGCTCTGCATCTGTGAGCTTTGTTGGTGACATGAGCGCTGTAACACTCCCTGCAAAACAGAGCTTATTATCTGTGTTGTTCAAGTCTATTAAATGCCTTCTCTTTTTATGTATGATTTGACTGTACAGAATAGACCTTAAAACCCTTCGTGACCCGCCCCCTCTGTTCCTTATAACAAGAATGACTATGCGGAATGTCTCACCAAACTGTATCTCTCTATAACTCTGCAGGAGTTTACTAACTTGATCTAAGAAATCATCAGCGTTCAAATCCTGAGGGTTTAACTTTCCCGAATACAAAGAATTATGAAAACCTGTAGAATGTAAATGAATCTGTATATAATCATGGGGGGACACGTTATGGCTTATTTCATTTAGAACATGCTGTATGCCTTGTCTCACAACATTTTGCGCATCTATGAAAGAATCTATTCTATCTAAATTAATAAAACGAAATTCCTCTGAATAAAGCACGCCATTAAATTTTTCTAAATCACGGTTCCACCTTCTCACAAATTGCACAAAATTAACCGGTTCATTTTCTACAGCTGCATTTTCAGAGGTCTCTGGTATACAATTATTTACCAACCCCCCTGAAACATTGTCATCGGTACAATTATCTAAGAACATGCTTTCACATTCTTTCTCTACTTCCTCCCTGTGCACAGGTCTGTTGCTGTCTCTCTCATCTTTTCTTTCGGAAATAGGCTTTTTTGCAGTCTTTTCACGGTCTAAAATTAAAAATAATAATAATTAACACGGGTGGGCTCATACTTTTTTTGCAATATTTTAAGAAGAATTTTTCTTAAAACTATAACAGTATAGATTCTTACTTTTTTGTTTATCTCTCGGTTTTTTGTACGGTCTTTCGTCAGATTTCTTTGGCATATGCTGCTCATGGTCTGTTATGTAAAAAAACAAAAAAATGGTAATACCTTTTCTTTTACACAGTTGTGAACTAATTGTTGTTTTACCCGTACAGATATATAAAAAAATACTTCTTACCTTCAACTGCATCTTCAGACTCCTTTCTCTTTCTTTTGGAAATAGTTTTGTTTGCACCATTTTCACATTCTAAAAATTACAAAATAAAATAAAAAAACACAGGGTCACACACACACACACACACACTTTTGATGTCTTTGTAAATAGATCTCTGCTTCGTTGACTGTTATGAAGGAAAAAAAGAGAGACATTTGGGAGGGTCATAGACATTAAGGAAAACCTATTTCTCACCATTATTTGCATTGCTGTCAGAAATGCCTTGTTGATCAATTTTTTTTCTGTCTAAGGCATTACTGCAGCCAGGCTGTTCTTCTTCTTCTATGTTCAAATGTGTGTCTGATTTTGCAATATTTTCCTGTTCTAATGATAAAACAGACAAACACTGTTTTTACTACTGTTTTTTAAAAATCATATCTAAAAATATACATTAAAACTATTAACTCACCTTTCAATTTCCTTTGTTTTCTGCATTTAGTAAGTGACATTTTATTAATAAACACAGGCTTCTGCCTTTCTTTGTTTGAAGAATCCATTTCTGTTTCAAACTCCAGACTGCTGAATCTTTTCTGGTCACCGGCTATACCCTTTTATCACCAGCATTAGGTGGGGCGTAACCACCAACAAACCTCAAAACCTGTGTGTTGAAACCAAAAAAAAAAAAAAAAGCTACCTGGCCTCTCTGTCATGTGATGGACATCTTATAGAATAAGATTGTTCTCTTGCTTGGGTTATCATTTACAGGGCTTTTTGAATGTATTATCAATATCTCTTTAGATCTGAAGCCCATTCACAAAACTATAGTATGTTGAACCTTTTTTTGTGATTTAATGTTTTGCTGACCATTGTTTTTCCCTGATTAGATTATGTGTCCCAGACAGCTATCCGCACCTACCTCATTACAATATACATCCCCCCCCTTTTGTTCATGAAAGGTAGTGTGTTACCAACGCCCTCTTAGGTCTTGGGGCACTTTACAAAAAAAAAATTGGTCTCTCTTGAATGTCTTGTCATTCTGGTCTTTTTTTTTTTTTCCCCTTCCAAATATTGTCTCATTCTGATTAGATTAACCATTTACAGATCTTGGATCCAGACAACTTCCCCCCCCACACATAGCTCATAGCAATATACATTCCTTAGTTAATGAAATAGTTGCTGTATCAAACATTTTACAGCCTGTGCATTGATATCAAAGAGACTTAATAAAACCATAAGATATCCCCCCTAAAAACTTCCATATCACCTTAAAGCACAATTGACACATTTTGTTAATTCTGATATATTTATTAGTTGTTTTTATTAACTAATTTATACACATGGCAAAATTTGTTAAAATATTACAAAGTATTTCATTGTCAATACATACTTCTGAAATACAGACAAGAAAAAACAAAGACTGCTTTATTATACATTTTTAAAAAAGGACTGGTGTTTTCTACCATAGATGATGGCATTTATATATTTTATCATTAAAATCTCATCTGTAGGTTTAAGCAAACTGTTTAGTTTTTGAACAGGATTTTCAGCAGTTTTCACACTGTGTATAAGATATATGATCAGATTCATATCGTCATTGTTTAGGCTTAATACACCTCGTTTATATGCAGCTAGTACCACAAGATTCAAAACACGTTCTAGGCACAACCTGTTACAAGCGGTCCTTAATTGTTCCTGTGTGTCAGAGGCAGTCCAATAAACGCAACTATGATCATCCTGACTCGGATCGTCGAGAACACAGCCTTCGCAATTTTCATACCGTATGCCAGACAGACATTTTTTAAGAATACTATAGACAGCCACCCTTACGATCGATCTAAATGTTGTTTTTCGAAAAACTCCATGCACCGGCGGTGGTTTTGGGAATCCTATATAGCTCCACCAGCTGAAATCGTGCACATCTTCAGGATTGTTGTTTTTTTTTTGATCACATGTATCTGGTTCTTTTATATTTGGACAGAAGCAGCAAATACAGTTCATTTTGATACCTGGTGTGTCTCCATATTCTTCTGTTTGTAAAGATCCTTCATTTTCCTATAAAACATAATGTAAAACATTAAATTAAAACCTCTTCTAAACAAACTCTCTATTATAGATAGCTCCCAAACACGCCACCCCTAAAATGCATCATTAGAAGGAAAGAGATTTTTTCTTACCTTACACTCAAGCTTTTCCAACAAATAATCTGCTTCGGCATCCAGAGCAGCTTTGTGCAGCTCTAAATCTTCAGAATCTAAAGCATTTTCATTGATCAAGTTTGGATCCTGCGAATCAAAAAGCTTTTGCCCCAACGGAAGTTCATCAAAATCTGGGTCAGTGCTTCCTCCTTCTTCTTCTGCCCTCCGCTTTCGTTTATGGCTCCTCTTTAGTTTTGGCTGTTGAACGATTTTCATTTCAAGACGCTTAGGTGTTTCATATACGGCCATTTTCAGGAACAATTACAACAACTCTGCTTGAAGATTGTTCTCACGTGATCACTATCACATGCTTATTTCTATATCCGGTCTTGCAAGTTTGGGCGTGTCTAACAGAGAGGGGAGGAGGGAAGGGTTGTGGGGGAGAATACAGAAGTCTGGTTTTTTTTAAAACAAAACTCCACATCAGACACTATGGTTTTATTTCTTTTAAATCGTACCCTAGCAGGTTTGTGTAAAGAATAAGCATCTTGTTCTGTAAGCCAATCAATCACTTGTTTCTTGGTCACAGACGGCATACATGCTTTAGCTGCCTGCAAAAGAGGTGTTATACCGCCAAAACTGCCGGTATTTCCTGGCTCATTATAAATTTTCTTTAAGATCCGCTGGTGCATTCTTGTTTTTTATATGGCTGTAAAATACAGAAGTCTGTTTTTTTTAAAACAAAACTAAAGCCTTGTGTTTCACCATTGCAAACCTGCACCCCCCACTGCTTTCAATTATCCTCTGCTCAGATTTAGGTCTGGGGGAAGGTCGGATTGAGGCAGAGGGGGCGGAGGGAAGGGGTGTAATTGGATTCTCCGTCTCTGTGTACAGAATGAGTCACAGTTTTCCTGCCTGCTCTCTGGTAACTTTTTTTATTGGGGCATGCCTATCTACAGCAAGGGCTTGGAGGGGTGGGCTTGGGCTTCTGGTGACATCACTGGGGGGTTTGGCTTGGGGGTTTGAGTGACAGCGTACCCTTTATACTACCCGGTCCCTAGTCTTTTGGAAAAAAAAAACCTGTCTTTTGCAAAGTTTGATCCTGCAGTTCATGCAAATCACCACCGGTAGCTTCAATCACTTGTTTTAAAAAAAAAACCAAATCCTTGTCAACAGAACGAGCCACTGTTTTTCTGCCTCCTATCAGCTTGTATTTTGTTTGGTTTTTTAAAAACAGAGTGGCTAGAAAAAAGCATATTTCCTGCAGGTTTTCCTGCCTCCTAAAAGCATACTACCGGCTCCGACATCATTAAAAGGCATCAGGAGGTTCTAGGAGCGCATATTTCGGGACTTTTGTATTGTACTTCCGGTGAAATCATCAAAAACAGCCAGAGTCCATTAATACTGACATCATTAAAAAAGCGACAGGACCCTTTCTGATGACGTTTTAGGGGGTGTGTTTTTGGGGGGCGGTGTGGGGTGGACTTCCGGTGATGTCATACCCGCTACGTCACAGGGGGGTGTGGCTTGGGGTTGGGGTGTGGGCGGGGTCATCCGTGACATCATGGGGGGCGGTTTGGGGGTGGGGTGTGGGAGGGGCTCCCCATTCACTTCTATTGGGAGGGGAGGAGCATCGATGGGGTCTGGGCGGGGGCCGGGGCGGAAGGGGTGGGGCCGGGGCGGAAGGGGTGGGGCCTGTGGCGGAAGGGGTGGGGCCTGGGGGCGTGGGAGGGGCGGGATGAGGCGGGAGGGGGCGTGGCTACGTCCCCATTCACTTCTATGGGGAGTGGGCGGGGCTTAGACCGGAAGTGAACGCTGATTGGCTGCGGAAGGGGTGGGGCCTGTGGCGGAAGGGGTGTGGTTGGGGGCGTGGTAGAGGGCGGGAGGGGGCGTGGCTACGCCCCCATTCACTTCTATGGGGAGTGGGCGGGGCGTGGGCGGGGCTTAGACCGGAAGTGAACGCTGATTGGCTGCGGAAGGGGTGGGGCCTGTGGCGGAAGGGGTGTGGTTGGGGGCGTGGTAGAGGGCGGGAGGGGGCGTGGCTACGCCCCCATTCACTTCTATGGGGAGTGGGCGTGGCGTGGGCGGGGCTTAGACCGGAAGTGAACGCTGATTGGCTGCTGTCATCCTTATCTCACCTGTCAATCAGTTTGATTGATCGTGTACCCATTATACTACTAGCCAGTAAAGGAAAATTGGTTATCATCTGCTAATTTCTATTCCTGAAGTACTATGGATCAGTCCAGAGAAGTGGGTTTCTGCATCCCTACCAGCAGATGGAGGCAGAGAACAAAACTTTGAGGCACTGCTACATAACCAAGAGTGACACCTGTAGTCCCTGTATTGACCTGTACCCAAGCCAAGATGTACAACTTAAACCCCAATAAACCTTGGGCGAACGGAGACTTAAAGGTTGGAGACCCCTGAAAACTAGGTCCTCTTAACCTAACAGAATGCACATCTCAAACTATGTACACTTCTCATTACTCTGAATATCCCATGTATCAGTTCAACATCCAGAAGCGAGGAAGTCTTCCAAGAGATGGGGACGAGTCTCTGGACTGATCCGTGGTATTTCAGAAACGAAAATTAGCAGGGAAGAACCAATTTTCCTTTCCGGATCTGCGTACCTGTCTGCCAGAGGTGATCCAGAAGATGATGAAAAAATTCCTGCTAGTCTTCTGGCAATCAAAATACACCCACCCTTAGATTGGCAGTGTGACGGCAGGGATGCAGGTGGCACCCTGCCTATGAGAAGCCTCACAACCAGCAGTGACCGAGCTAGGTGCAGCGTTATTAGAACATTCACACCCTTAAATCCAAAGGCCATCTATTCAATTTGATATACAGACCAGCAGGAATCTTTAATAGATAAGAAAGGTGAAAAATTAGCCCTGCTCTTGGTATGCAGTGGCTCTTTTTAGTTTCTCCTTTTGTCTCAAAACAACTTTGTTCAATTTACACAACCAGTTTAACAAATTAAATAAAGATTCTGCATTGTTTACAGATGTCCCAGTTTTAGTGTGACCTTAGTACAACACAGCTGTTTACTTTTTGCTAGCAAATCTGTTTCAAATAAAATAAAAAATGTACAGGCTGCACTTTTTTATTCATCTTTTTTGAGAAGGCTAATGTTTATTAGAACAAAAACCAAGAAAAGCAGTAATCACCTTTCTTGTTATTGCATAATGTCCCTTGAGCTCATGCAGCGCCCACTTGATATCTTGACTGCTAAGCATTTTGAAGTCGGCCATGAGAAGATTGGCAGCTTGGATAAAGCACCGCTGATCCACAGGGGTGAGTTTAAAAAAATCAAATAAGTCCACTTTAGGCACCTGCAGACAAGGAAAAGATTCAATGCTGCTTGAAACATTTCTACAGACAGGATTTCCAAAAGGAGGGCCAGAGCGTGTTAATCAAGAAGTTCCACACACAATCAAACCTACTTTCTGGAATCCCTGCATTCACATCCAAAATAAAATAAGCCTATCAGGATCTCCTTGGACCTCCTGGCATGTTCTGAAAATTTGGTGTGGATAGCACCCTAAACACAAACAGCTGGATTTTAAAAAATATTTGCATGCTTAAAACTGGGTTTTACACACGTAAATGCCCTTTATCTTTGTAAGCGGGCTTTTGAAAATTGCTATGACATATGCCATTGAATTATCAATAGGTTTTACTCACATTAAAGGCACTTAATGCAGGTAACATGGCTTTTGAAAATTGCTGCAATAGTATGTTACATTTACCTGCAGAACTCCTTTGAAAATTCACATGAAAGGAGATAATTTTCAAAAGGATTTATCCAAGTAGAACTGGACTTTATGGTACATAAATGGGCTTCTCAAGATTGCTTTTATGTGTGTAGCTCCTTTGAAAATTCACTCCATAGGGCTGAAGAGTCAAAAGGTTTTACGCATATAAATGGGCTTTTGAAAATTACCTTCAAAAATTATTGGGAGATGAGGGGGACACTCAGACATGGTGATCTCAGAACCCTTTTTCCCCTTGGAAAGTAGGCTAAAAATACATAGGAATTCAGAAAATCATTCAAATGTTGAGTCACCAGGCCTCTCTCTATCCCTTTCTACCTTCAGTTAAGGAAGAAGATAAGACTGTACAGCAAATCTATTTTACTTTTAATCAAACCTCCTAAGCATGGGGTTATCCCTTTTAACTTGCAGCAGTGATGATGGCAAAACCAGCAGGCAGAAGTAAGAAACTATGAATGCATTAAAAGTAAGTGAAAAATGCAAACAGGATGCTAGGAATGGAGAATATCATATTGCCTCTATATAAGAGCATAAGAACGTGCCATACTGGGTCAGACCAAGGGTCCATCAAGCCCAGCATCCTGTTTCCAACAGTGGCCAATCCAGGCCATAAGAACCTGGCAAGTACCCAAAAACTAAGTCTGTCCCATGTTACTGTTGCTAGTAATAGCAGTGGCTATTTTCTAAGTCAGCTTAATTAATAGCAGGTAATGGACTTCTCCAAGAACTTCTCTAATCCTTTTTTGAACCCAGCTATACTAACTGCACTAACCACATCCTCTGGCAACAAATTCCAGAGTTTAATTGTGCGTTGAGTGAAAAAGAATTTTCTCCGATTAGTCTTAAATGTGCTACTTGCTAACTTCATGGAGTGCCCCCTAGTCCTTCTATTATCCGAAAGCATAAATAACCGATTCACATCTACCCGTTCTAGACCTCTCATGATTTTAAACTCCTCCATTATATCCCCCCTCAGCCGTCTCTTCTCCAAGCTGAAGTTCTGGTCTCTCCGTCTCAAAAAAAAGACAGAGTGAAACTAGAAAAGGTGCAGAGAACAGCACCAAAATGATAAAAGGAGCTAGAACGGCTTCCCTGTGACAAGAGGCTACACAGGTTAGGGCCATCTAGCTTGGAAGAGAGATGGATTAGGGGAGACAGGTTAGAAGTTTATAAAATCATGAACAGGGTGGAACGGACATAGGACGGTGATTTAACCTTTCAAATAACATTAACACAAGGGGAAACTCCATGAAACTCACAACCAGCAGTTTTAAAACTCAATGCACATTCAAGCTGTGGAATTTGTTGCCCGAGGATGTGGTCAAGGCAACTAGCATGGCATAGCCGAGTTTAAAAAAAAAAAAGTCTGGACGAGTTCCTGGAGGAAGCGTCCACAAAACATTAGCAGCCACCTAGTGTAGAAACTTCTGCTATCTCCCTGGGAATGATTAACAAGAAATAGATCTGCTGTTGGGATTTGTGGGGTACTTGTGACCTGGACTGGCCACTGTGAGGCAAAATGCTGGGGTCGATTGACCTTGCTCTGACCCAGCATGACCATTATTATGTTTTTAAGTAGCTGCTAAATACTAGAAACAATATTTGGAGTTTTTTTTGTTTTTGTTTTTTAAAGAATTATATCCAGATCTATTAGTACCGCCTCTCAAAGCCATGCACCAAAATCTGTGACTTTTTGCTTTCCAAACTTGTGGCGTAACTGTATTCTGGATATATATTTATTTTGAAAGTTATTAAAATCTTTTGGTTTTATTCTTTTTTAAAACTTTATTATTGAATGCAGTTTTGCAGTACCATAACCAAAACTCAACACAGACAGTGCATTCACAACAGTGAAGTAACATCAACGAATTACTACCACCCAATCCTGTATATATGCATTAACGGGATAAAATAGAAAGATCGCTTACGATGGGAGTAAGCCTGGTCAGGCACCAAAATCATAAGCAAGGCACCTCTCTCTAGCATATCTGTAATGAGCAGGATAACTGGCTATGGTTAAAAAAGCAAAAAAGTTATTTTTTCTAATGTATATGCTTACCAACCAATTCGGAAGCATCAGTATGCAGAGGGTTTATCTTGAAATTTCCAAGTTAAGGATGGATTCTGTCTAGTCATGACTAGGAGTCGGTTAGTTAAGGAAATCTGTCTCCTAGATTTAAGTTAAACTCTCAGATAACAAAGCTCCAAAAGAACAATCAATGGATATCTGGATAGATTAATGCCAGTAATATTAAAATATTTTCAGTCAGATTTGTCATGACCGTTTTTAATTTTGGCAAACATCTGAAGGAGGAACCGTATGGCCATATTAACATAGTATATGACAGAAAACGACCCTATTGATCCATCCTACTGGCGCCACACTGCTAAGGATATATCCCAGCTGCCAGCCAAACTGGACCACTTGTATATCGTCACTTCTTATCCAAGTTAGTGTTTGGTTTCTTTGTCACTGGCTCTCTGCATAGATGAGCATTAAGATCCCATACTTAATCCAACAATCATCCCCCAAGACCTTACTTCCATGTGCTGTAATAATCTAAAACAGCTACCAAAACCAGCAAGGCTGCTGTCCAAATATCCAGCCTCGTAGGTCCTTGTGGCCTTTATGAATAGTACATGGACACCACCAACCTGCCGGCACCAAACTGGTTGGTGTATGGGGAGTTGCAGTCTGCCGTTACCAATCCTAGGCTGAACAGATCATGCATTACATTATCTATGGATTATTTTTACAGTGATCTAATAAAGTGTCACAACCTAATAAAAAAAAACAAAAAACACAAAACCCAAACATTTAACTTAGGCAAATGTACAACTCCCTGCAAATTAAATCTTCTGCTTCAAGTGTGGCAGTATTATGGTTAACTTTCACTTGCCTTGTTCTCATCTGGGCTGGTAAGCAGGCTGCTGTTGGGGTTTAAAACCATTGCGCCTTCTATCTTTGGATAATCTGGGTTCTCCAAAAGCATATTGCAAATTCTATGAAGAGAACAGCAAAGCATTACCACCCTCCGAGTACCATTCAGCCAGTGACACAAACAGTGTAGAAGCCATTGCTATACCTGGGAATGATGAACCACAGATCTACTGCTGGGATTTGTGGGGTACTGGTGCCCTGTGTGCAATTCTGGTCACCGCATCTCAAAAAAAGATATGGTTGCACTGAAGAAAGTGCAGAGAAGGGCGACCAAAATGAAAAGGGGCATGAACGGCTGCCCTATGAGGAAAGGCTAAGGAAGTTAGGGCTGTTCAGTTTGGAGAAGAGAGGACTGAGGGGGAGATATGCTAGAAGCCTACAAAATCATGAAAGGACTTGAACAATCAGTTATTTACTCTCTCAGATAATAGAATGGCTATGGGGCACTCCATGCAGTTAGCAAGTAGTTCATTTAAAACAAATCAAAGAAAATTATTTCACACTGAACACACAATTAAGCTCTGGAATTCATTGAAACATAAACATAGAAATGATGGCAGAAGACCAAACGGCCCATTCAGTCTGCCCAGCAAGCTTTCACACTTATTTTTTTCATCTAAGTGAAGTATCCGCCGTAATAAGCAAGCTACTCCCACGCTTGTTTACCCACAACAATGTCCACCCACACTTTTCTCCCCCTCAGTCCTATGCTTACTCTCACTTCTCTTACACACACACACACACACTAATTTTCTCTTCTTACCCCAACCCACCCTCAACAACAGTCTCCTCCTCAAGGACAGCTGGATCTCTTCTACTGCTCTCAGCCAGGGATCTCCTCCTTCTGCCCCATGGGGCCAACCAATCACCTCCTGCTCCTGCCATCCTGCAGGGGCCAACCAATTGTTTCCTCCCCCTGCTGTCCCAAGGGGCTCACCAGTCTCCACTTTCCTTCCCTACGTGAGGCCAAAGCAGCCCCTGTTTCTTCTTGCACGGGGGAGTCCCTGGGGCTTCTCCTCCACTTTCCCCACACAGCCCAGACAATTTTTTTCTTCTGGGGCCTGCTTTTGCAGCAGCTTCCAGAGTTTTCAGATATTGGCCCAGAGACCCCGAAATTCCTTTAGAATTCCAGAATCTTTGGGCCACATCCATAGAGTTTCCAAGTGTGCTACTAAGGCAGAACTTCTGGATACCTGGCCCTGGCTGGGCCCCAGTGTATCTAATACTGGCCCTGCATGTGTAGTCTGTGCTACTAACATGTCTTCCAGTTTTGGGTTTTCAGACATCTGGAGAGGTGAACACCCTGTTCCCATCCCAGGTCGTCTGCCTGGGAATCCTCCCTGCCAACTATTGCAAGGAAAAAAAATGTGACAGCAGGGTGCCCCTGCTAGCAACGGGGGAAGGGTGCAGAGCAGGGTACCCTGGGCGAGAGACACAAATACTGTTAGTATTTCAATAGGTATTTGCTATCCTGCCTCATTCACCATACAAAGGAGATAGATTGCAATCCAAATGAAGTGCACCATTAGTACATAGTTAAAGCGAAGATATGAAACGCCTTTCCAGGCTCTTCATTTGGATAAGGGAGTTCCTGACTCGCTTGCCTTGTTCCCGATGGGAGATGAATAAAGCTTCAGAGCCCACGGCACCAATAAATATTCTGGACTCCTCAGTGGTGTTTCATCAGACAACTTTACTGAATCGGTTCTTCATGGCACATTTCTTTCTTGAAGCATTTATGAAACAAAACTGACTTTGAATAACTACATCTGTGTCCCCTTACAATGCCAAATGATCGTGTGAGGAGGGAGCAACTCAGGCCCAAGGTGGGTTGTGGTGATTTCTGGAGCCGAGGCAGCTGGGAGAAGTAGGCAGAAGGGAAAGTTTAGACAGGTAAAGGCTCTTCAGCTTGGAGAAGAGAAGACCGAGAGGAATTAGGATAGAGGTTTATAAAATCACGAGACGGCTGGAACAGGTAAACAGGGAATGGTTATTCACCCTTTAAAAGAGTTCTAAGACTAGAGGACACTCAGTGAAAATAACTGGTAACAAATTGGAGGAACTATTTTTTCACTCGGTGCACAATTAAGCTATGGAATTTGTTGCTAAAGGGTTTGGTCAAGGTGTCTGGCATAGCGGGCTTCAAGAGGGGTTTGGACAAGTTTCCGGAAGAAATGTCCATAAGCAATTATTAGAAAAGTGGACTTGGGAAAAACTCACCGTTTATCCTTGGACGTGAGCAACAAGGTATGCCAGGTACTTCCTAACGACTCAGATAGGCCACTGGGGCTCGATGGTCTGCTCCAACAATGCATGTTTTATGTTCTTATGAATCAGTCCGTCGGCAGAGCTGCTGCAGGCATTAGCGAATAATCTATGATGGGCCTTCCTCCTGCACAGTATACATTTCTTTTTAGAAATCATGACTAACATATATATATATATTTATTTTGCTGAATATTTGGTTATTATCTACATTTAATACATTCTGAATATCTATCAGTATCCATCCTCATCCAGCAAAAAGTAATTTGGGTGAATCAAACCCAGTGAAGGTAATTGGTGTAAGTAAGAGAGTTTCTTGTCCTTTCTACAAACATTACTTTGTAACTGTTTTTATTTATTTTTTTTCTTTAACCCCCCAAGGCTTTGCCTTACCATGACAAAGTGCCAGAAAGCAGAATGACTTTCACGTGCAAGCAGTAAACACAGCGCTATGCATACATATTCTATGTGCAAAATATATCTTCATTTGTAAATGCTTCTCCCCAGTAATCTGGAACAAAATTAATTAGTGTAATAAAAATAAAACAGAGGTGAGAAAAGGTATTTATGCTTCACTGGCTTTAATAACGTTTAGAGGTTTCAACATCAAAGTTCTCCCTTTCCAAAATTATCTTTTCATCAAAGCACAATGCATTAGTAAATATGCAGCAATCAACTACAAGGCCAGAGTTCCATCATGGGTGAGGCTCAGCCTGAGACAGAAAGTAGGAGTTTGACCCATCACTGGCCAGTGTAACCTCGATATTTAAAACAGGCTCCAGGAGTGATCTGGAAAACTATGGTCCAGTAAACCTGACTTCAGTGCCATGAAAAATCGTGGAAACTATTCTAAAAAACAAAATCACAGAACATATAGATAGACATGATTAATGGGTCACAGCCAGCATGGCTTTACCCAAGGGAAGTCTTGCCTCACGAATCTGCTACATTTTTTGCAGGGGTTAATAAACATGTGGATAAAGGTGAACCAGTAAATGTGGTGTATTTGGATTTTCAGAAGGCGTTTGACAAAGTCCCTCATGAGAGGCTCTATTTATATTGTTATCCACTTTGTGACTTGTTGGAGAAAGTTGGTATTTCAAAGTAAATAAATAAAACATTTAAAAGGAAATGTTGAAGAGTGTCCAAAATTCATGTGTTTATGTGATTTTAAATGCTTTTTTTTTTTTTTACATTATGATTGCAAAACTTACTATCCTTCCACAAATTATAATGTGAGCTTTACTGCTTTCTTTTTTTAATCCCAGCTGCTCCCGTGATGGTTTCAGAAGCACTCTCTGAACACTGAAACAGATCATATAGCAGCACTAACCCGCTGACGCTCCTTGGGACCTTTGGCAAGTCGCTTCATCCTGCGTTGCCTCAGGTACAAACTCGGGGCCCCTTTTACCAAACATTTTTCCCATATACACAGAATGGGAGCAAACCCATCATAAATAGGGCCCTTAGATTGTAAGCGCTCTCGGGATAAGGAAATGGCTGCGGCGCCTGATTGCAATCGATGTTTGAAGTGTCATGAAAGGCAGAATATAAATAATTCAGAAAAAAATGAGCCAAAGAATGAAGAGCAGACCTCACCGCCAGGAATCCTCCAGGCCTACTTCAGTTCATTTCCTTTACAGATTTCATCACCGCATTGACCGAATCAGCACAAGGAGGTGTACAAAAGTATGAAATGCCAGGATTTCTTGAATTCTGTTACGATTTTGGTCTCTGCTGCCTCCACTGCAAGGACATCCCTAGCTGGTTTTCTCTGCTCGGCTTTCATTTTGTTTTCTCAGCGGCCCTATGTATGTGTCTTGGAAGTTTTTGTTCCGAAAAGGTGTTTGCAGTTAAAATGAAACACGGATTTAATGAGTCTGTTTCTGTTAGGTGTTGGCTTTGCCTTACAGCTTTTATAATCATCCGTCAGTGTGGAAGATGGAAACTTTCCTGGAATGGAATTACTGCAGGCTCTGCAAGCCATTCCGGACGGGGAGAATCGGAGGCTGAAAATACACGGCTCGATCCAGTAAGGCTGCGGTAAAAACAGTGCGGTAGTGTCAGGCGCACCCTTCCTCCCCGCACGCACAGTTCTCTTCACTAACTCCCCAATACTCTCCTCTAATCGCATGCAAATGCATGCCGCGGCTTTAAAGCGGTAGGGAAGGGTTATGGCCGCGTAACCCATTTTACTGTATAGGCGCTTAATACAGCGCCTATACAGTAACCAGGGTGCGCTGGTACCTGTCATTTCAAATGACATTTGAAATGACAGGCACCAGGAAGTGTAAAAATCAAAATTTGTAAATACCTGTCGGAGGGCCGCGTGGGTCCAGGCGGCCGGCGGGATCCGGGGGGCCGGTGGTCGCGTGTTAAATCTAGGCTGCGGGCGGGTGGGTGCGGCGGCAGCGGCGGCGGGGGGACACGCGTTAGTTCGAGACGGCCGGCGGGCGGCGGGTGGTCGCGTGTTAAATCTAGGCCGGGTCCGCACAGGCGCACATTCATTCATTCACTGCCGGTGGGGGCTGCCGGAGAGGAAACCCCCACCGGCAGTGAATGAATTCATTCATCCAGGCGGAGGAGCCGGCTGCTTTCGCCACCGGCTCCTCCGCCTGGATGAATGAATGCGCGCCTGTGCGACCCCTGCGTTTCGGCGCTCAAGGCGTGACGTCACGGCATGAGACTGCCTTGAGCGCCGAAACGCAGGGGTCGCACAGGCGCGCATTCATTCACTGCCGGTGGGGGCTGCCGGAGAGGCAACCCCCACCGGCAGTGAATGAATTCATTCATCCAGGCGGAGGAGCCGGCTGCTTTCGGCACCGGCTCCTCCGCCTGGATGAATAAATGCGCGCCTGTGCGACCCCTGCGTTTCGGCGCTCAAGGCGTGACGTCACGGCATGTGACTGCCTTGAGCGCCGAAACGCAGGGATCGCACAGGCGCGCATTCATTCATCCAGGCGGAGGAGCCGGCGGCTTTTGCCGCCGGCTCCTCCGCCTGGATGAATGCGCGTCTGTGCGACCCGGCCTAGATTTAACACGCGACCACCCGCCGCCCGCCGGCCGTCTCGAACTAACGGTGTCCCCCCGCCGCCGCTGCTGCCGCCGCCTGGAACAGGCGCCCACCCGCCCGCGGCCTAGATTTAACACGCGACCACCGGCCCCCCGGATCCCGCCGGCAGCCTGGACCGACGCGGCCCTCAGACAGGTATTTAAAATTTTTTTTTTCTTCTGACAGGTTTTATGTGTCCCACATCATTACATTTTCTCGATCATCTCTGTATCGCTTTTTTTTTAATTGTGTTTTATTGTTTTTGAGTGTCTTAAGCGGTGTCGATGGATTTGTTACTAGACTCACAGTCCTAACTCCTACTAGGGGGAGGCGGTAAACTAACACGTTACGGCCGCGGCAAAACATTGCGTTACTAATGAGATAACTTGAGCGCGCGTTACGGTATCGGAGGGGAATAGCTAATTCCTTCATTATACAGCTAATTCGTTCATTTACATGCCGGGTGCGGGAAGGGTTACGCGTCTGTTTTAAGAAGCGCTACGGACGCGCGAAACTGGAAACTGTATCGCTGATTTGCCTTACGCGTCCGAATTGTGCGCATGGAGCTCGTTACAGACGAGAAAACTTCAACTGAATGTTACTGTATCGAGCTGACAGTGAGGATAGAAATATGGCTGTATTGTTTGGCCTACATCCGCTTTATACAGGCTGTTTCCACTAGATGGCGAGCTTGTATCAGAAAACCCAAAACAAGCTGTAGCAATTGGTACCCCCTTGAGCTCCAGAGACAGGAGAAATAGTGACCAAGGCAAGGAGGAGGAAAGAAAGGGCCTGTGATAAACCTAATAATATATTTAGCTGTTTTTGTGATCATCTTTTTTCCTATCACGAAATTCCTCATTTCCCTTTAAAAAGAGTGGAATTTCTATAAGCCTAGGGGGATCTGGAGATATAAATATTAACATATCAGGCACTGTGTAATTGGCTCATCCATAACTTAAAAGGATTTATAGTTCTAATTGTTGTAGAGAAATTAGAAAAACAAATCCATGCAGGGGGAGCAGAACCAGGGTTGGATCGGCCTGTTTGGGTCACCTGGCAACCCTATTAATAAGGTAGATGAGAGAGTTTGCATTGTTCACCCCTGACTCGTCTGCCCACTCTCACCTGTGTCATTTTGTACTAGCCCTGCCTTGTAATTTATTGCAAAGAATTGTGATACTTATAGCCCTGTTTTGTTAACAGGAATAATATCAGACATGAAACTATATTGGACTGGCAGTAACTTTGATTGCACTACCGATGACTGAGCGCTGGAATATTTCCCAAGGCTTCATCAGCCGTGTCTTCTCACAAAAAAGTCTTGATGGCCTCAGAGTGCAGCCACTACTGACAATTGTTTTTTCCTAAAATAATTTTCTAACTTAACTTTAGCTGACTCCTTCATCTCTGCTGGCTGCAAATAAAAGAAAAAAAAATCAATTGCTGGCTGCATTTCAGAAATGCTCCCATTCCTATCCCATTCTCTCCAGTTTTGCTTTTTGTTTCAGTTGCAGGGTTGCTAGGACAAGGTTGGTTCATGCTGTCTGTGATATCATTCAGGTACCTCTACAGAGACACACATATCCACCGAGCTTGTGGCCAGATAAGTAGATTTTTAATTTGCTAGCCATAATATAGATTGATTTCTTGATGACCTTAAGAACCTAAGAACGTAAGATTTGCCATACAGGGTTAGACTAAAAGGTCCATCAAGCCCAGTTTCCTGTTTCCAGTAGTGGCCAAGCCAGGTCACAAGTACCTGGCAGGATCCCAAGGGGGTAGATAAGATCCCAAGCTGCTTATCCCAAGAATAAGCAGTGGATTTCTGCAACTCTCCCTTAATAATGGTTACTGGACTTTTCCTCCAGGAACCTATTCTAACCTTTTGTAAACACAGCTACACTAACAGCTTTCACCAAGTAAGCACGCGTATGACACAGATACAGGCCACAGAGTCTCACATCTCCCAGCAAGAGGATGGGTTCTCTGGTCTCCAAGCGCAACTAACTCGGCTTCTGCGATCAAACGAGCCGGACTTTGAAAACAGGTCCCGCAGAAGCAAAATTCGATTCATTGGGATTCCTGAGTCCGTAAAAGACTCTGATCTTAAATGTTTTTTATGAGAACTGGTTCTCTAAAACAGCTGGGCCTGCTGGGTGAGCGACTGGAGATTCGGGTCGAGCGAGCACATAGACTGGTCTTTTTCTTCTGCATTTCTGTGTTTTTGCATAATTTCAAATATTTATATATTTGTCCTAAGACGATAGTGTCTTTAGGATCCTTGCAGAGGGAAAAGGGGAGATGGATCCAGACAATTAACCAACCAGGGCCTCGACTTTTGTGGTCTGGGGAAATGACAAGCCTGGGGGTAACCTGCACAGAGCAGCACTTCTTTCCCTTAACTACCCCCAACCAGTGAGCCTTGATGCTTTTGGTGCAAAATAAAACATCACTCTCTGCTTCGACAGTGGTGGGTGGAGGGGGATGGAAGAAGAATTGGATTCAGACGACAACTAGCACGGGCCCTGACTTTTACAGTCTGGGGGATTGATACTCAGACATAGGGGAACAAGCCCAGGGCTGCTTTTAAGGCCAAGTCCATAAGCAAAGCACATCGGCACTGTCTGAATTTTCAAGAAGGCTCCTCACCCAGTAAAAAATGTTGCTGGTAGTACATTTTGTTATGGGTTATCATAAGGCATTGGAATAACTGCACAGAGCGGCAGTTGCTACCCTTGAGAGAAACATGGGAGTAACCTGCACGGTGCGGCAGATATTATCATAAGGAACTTGTTAGGCAGACTGGATGGAGCATTTGGTCCTTTTCTACCACCTTTACTATGTTAATTTCACAGCCTGGCAGTCCTCAAGCTGACTCCAGAATCCTGAGGTAATATCCCACAGTATGGGGCTAAGTCCCCTCTTCCTTGAAATGACCTCTTGGTCCTTTCCACTCTCAAGATCCTCCCTGGATCTGAAGAAAATCTCCCACGTCCTAAGGCCTGGAAACCCCACCCTTGGGTTCCAGTTACTGTCAGGATGGGAGGCTGAAGAAACAGAGCGTGAGCCCTTATGGACTAATGAGTTCTCAAACTCACACTCCCTTCAAGACAGCTCCCACTGGGGAGTGTCAGAGACCAGAACACACTGCTATCCTGTCTGACCTCATGCATTCAGCATCTGTGAAAATGCTGATGTATAGGGACACTTCTGTTACACACACACACACACACACTCTCTCTCTCTCTGTCCCTTCAAGACAGCTCCCACTGGGAAGTGTCAGAGACCAGAACACACTGCTATCCTGTCTGACCTCATGCATTCAGCATCTGTGAAAATGCTGATGTATAGGGACACTTCTGTTACACATACACACACACACACACACACTCTCTCTCTCTCTCTGTCCCTTCAAGATAGCTCCCACTGGGAAGTGTCAGAGACCAGAACACACTGCTATCCTGTCTGACCTCATGCATTCAGCATCTGTGAAAATGCTGATGTATAGGGACACTTCTGTTACACATACACACACACACACACACACACTCTCTCTCTCTCTCTCTGTCCCTTCAAGATAGCTCCCACTGGGAAGTGTCAGAGACCAGAACACACTGCTATCCTGTCTGACCTCATGCATTCAGCATCTGTGAAAATGCTGATGTATAGGGACACTTCTGTTACACACACACACACACACACACACATACACTCTCTCTCTCTCTCTCTGTGTCCCTGCAAGTTAGCTCCCACTGGGGAGTGTCAGAGACCAGAGCACACTGCTATCCTGTCTGACCTCATGCATTCAGCATCTGTGAAAATGCTGATGTATAGGGACACTTCTGTTACACATACCCACACACACACACTCTCTCTCTCTCTCTGTCCCTGCAAGTTAGCTCCCACTGGGGAGTGTCAGAGACCAGAACACACTGCTATCCTGTCTGACCTCATGCATTCAGCATTTGTGAAAATGCTGATGTATAATGTAAGGGATGCACATTTGTGTGTGTGTGTCTGTTGCCTAGCATTTTTCTCCCAAATCCAATTCAATCAGAACTGGCCTCTATTGGCTAAGAGCCTTCATTCTCAACAGACCATGGTCCCCTAAGTCCAGCTAGCGGGAGTCACTTTGAGCAATGTCTGAAGCTTCCTCCGTGGCAGCCTCAGTCCTAGCCACCCCAGGGAGCAGAAACTGGGCCCAGAAATCAAACCCACACACACACACACACAGAGCAGGAGCTGGCATTGCCGCAGAACCATCTAGTTGGCCCATTTTTCTGTATCTTTTTTAAAATGATTCTTCTCCTTCTCACCCTCATATTTATCAGTCTACCTCTTTGCACCTCTGCCTTTAACAGCCACTCATCCTTACAAAGCTGTCAGACCTTTTGCTTCTGTGATGTAGGGAGGGCAAGAAAATCTAAAAGCGTTATTGAAAATCCAGTTATGCACAATGGGGAGTATGCAGTTTCTTTTCACCTTAGTCCATGTACAGGAGGCTGATAGTGGGACCAATTTTCAGTTAAATTATAGGAGAGAGGGTGGTAAGCACATTTCAGTGTCAGTGTTGTTTCCAGGGACACGGAGACCTCTCTCTAAGGGACAGGCTGAGAGTTGATTTTAGCAAGATCCCCAGATGCAACTTTATTTCTTTTTCCATGTGGCTGAACATTAAATTCTGTAATCAGATTAGCCTGATGAGGTAAGACCTCATACCTTTGTGGATGTGGTAGTAGAAGGCAGGCTGTGGGCTTGGGATGAAGCTCTCCGGTTCTTTGGGTGATTTTGTTTTTTGTCTTTCAGCAGGACCTTTAGCAGCACTGAGGCAGCAAACAGCTAATGAAGATGGGCAGAATCCAGTTTTGAAAATCAGAAAGCAATTGCAGAAAGCGAGTGGTGACCGAAACTTGGTTGACAATATTTCTTAGAAGTCAGTAGTATCCAAATCACTTAAGCCTTATCTTGAAGGCCTTCAGGGATTACTAGCAGCCCTGGCTAGTCCGCAGGCTCCACCAAGAGGCTAACGGCTGGACTCGGCATGTGAAGTGGCCACATGGGAGCAGGGCTGCACCCTGCAGGTGGGTGGGGCAGTGGTGAAAGATCAGTGTCACAGACATGGCAAGTCACTCTGCTCAGCAACCATTAACAGAATCAGATAGTCTTGCTAGACCGTTAGCATCTTACCGTGTACTGGTTGTGAGACACTCCTGCCTTTCATAACTTGTTATTGCATATTTAGTAGGATTTATTGTAAATCTCACACAACATGCTTTCATACACTACTGAGTGAGCGGTGACCTATGTTACTGCCAATAGGTGATTGGTCTCCATAAGCAGCAATTGTACCTCGTCTGCATTCTCACCATGACGTTGAATGCGGTGGCAACCTCAGACTGACTGTGATAAATGCCATTTCCATGCATACATCAGCTGTTAATTGGCTTAAAGGAAAGCATCTGGCAATCCATTTTTTCCCTGTAAGTACTGACTGGTTTCTCACTTATTTGCTTCAAGACAGGAGTGCTTGAATCGAGAACATGACTAAATCAAAGTCAGCCAACATCTCTTGCAGTGTAATTGGAAACATGGCTAATTTTTTTTCCGGTAAGCTACACATGCTTGTTGCCAGAGGAACCGATTCTGTCCAGCTGCTTGCTTGTTACCTGCCTTGGGTATTTTACTTTGTGCATAGCAGTTTCTGCATCAATCCATTCTCGGTTACACGTATATTTTTGGCTAGATTTTTTTCTTTTTTTACAATGTTACAAAAACCTGGCAAGCGCTGTTCCATGGGCGGTCAGTCACATATGGAGCTCTCCAGATCACGGTGCTCAACAAGAGAGTCATGATCGTAAAATAAACCCCTAGGTGTTTTGATTCATCCGTGTTTCTTCCCAAAATAAGCACGTGGTAGGTAACAAGACTGGTAGCAGAATGTGTGCTTGAAAATGTCCATGATCCCACATTTGCAATCATGAATTCCACCTGTAGTCTGGGTATTTACCCGCAGGCAACGTGGCTTGGGTTGTGAGCACAGATCAACATAATAGGAATCCAGGAAATTGTAGGAAAAAATGACAGAAGTCCCTGATTATGGGTAGTCAGTAGGACTACCAGTGAATTAGAAAGGCCGTTTGTATGCTGCATGAAATAAAGGAATTCTGGGTGGAGTTTTGCAAGCGATAAGGCACTCCAGCGTCCGCTCTCTATAGGTGAACGAAGGGGCGCTGGGTGCAGACTCTGCCTCATCTCCGGAGGTAAGACCTTGCAGCTTCTTGTAGCAACTTCCTTTCCTTCTTGTCAGTTATGAATGGATTTTTTGCGGGTGGTGACGCTTTCTATTAGATCAGCATCGGAGTTATCAAAACACGATATGGTTTAAGATCTTTCAAGTTGGCTTCTTAAAGCAATGAGTAAGCTTTGTTGTAGCCGCCGGGGGGGAAAAAAAATGCTTTTCCGTGGCTTGAAGAGCTAAACGTGTAGCAAGAGTAGTGCATGGAAAAAAATGGATTACTGCTTTATGATTAATGTAATCAACATGTCGTCACTGATATTCAGGACGAGCAGGGACACTAAGTCAGATCACTGAGAAAACAATAGTCCAGATTAAGCTTCTACTCGGCCACTAAAATGCAAATTATCTTATTAAAATTCCACGTTTTCTTTCTTTGAGGCCCTTCTTGTCAGCTCACTCTTCCTCCTCGCCTTCCAGCTACAAGCTCTCTGCAGAAACCATTGTTCAGTCTTTCTTACCTCGGGTAGTCTTGTAAATTGGTGCAGATTTTTTTATTTGGCATTTCTTTCATGTGGTTGGTTTGTTCTTATCGTTTACTAAATCATGCTCGTCTTCAGGCAAGGCTCCATAGCACTGGTGGCGGTTGCCTGGCCGCAGTAGACAAAGGTAATCATTCCTGGCAATAGCAGCAACATATGGAGGAGTCAAACGTGCAAACGCTGCTCTCTTTAAGCGGGCATTCTTAGTCATTCATTTCCAGGATTTGATTACTAACTGCACCAAAATAATTACCATCTCCAACGCCATCTTCCTGTGCTTGAACATCCTCACCTACAGTAAACATGGGCAAATCTGCATTTTTCTTACTAATAAAAAGAAAATCTGCTGTATTTGGAGATCGATGTAGGGTAGAACAGTGGTTTACCCACCAAAATGGCTTTTTATATACAGGAAAACGTAGGCATGCCCTGCCTGTCTGCAGGCAGGTTTTCAAGGACTGAGCAGAGGTGTTTCCGGCAGCAGAGTCCGGAAGTGGTTTGGACGAGTAGATGTGACTCGGTTATTTACTCTTTCGAATAATAGAAGGACTAGGGGGCATTCCATGAAGTTAGCAAGTAGCACATTTAAGACTAATCGGAGAAAATTCTTTTTCACTCAACGCACAATAAATCTCTGGAATTTGTTGCCAGAGGATGTGGTTAGTGCAGTTAGTGTAGCTGGGTTCAAAAAAGGTTTGGATAAGTTCTTGGAAGAGAAGTCCATTAACTGCTATTAATCAAGTTTACTTAGGGAATAGTCACTGCTATTAATTGCATCAGTAGCATGGGATCTTCTAGGTGTTTGGGTAATTGCCAGGTTCTTGTGGCCTGGTTTGGCCTCTGTTGGAAACAGGATGCTGGGCTTGATGGACCCTTGGTCTGACCCAGCATGGCAATTTCTTATGTTCTTATGACTTATGTGAACACTTTTGGATTTTGAAAAATATGCATAGAAATTTGCCCCTCGTTTCCATGCGCATAATAGCCGGTGTAATTGTGTGAGGGTGAATTTGCTAGGATTATTTTCAAAGCAGACTTCAAACCTTGGTGCAATTTAGGGGTATTTCCTGCTGTTATAAAATTGCCTCCTTGTAGGACAATTTTCCAAACCATTTTTGCAAGTAAAATTAGCTCTCTGAACATCAATTTCCCTTCCCTCAGCATGCTAACGGGATGCGTGTCCTTCCGCAAGGCCTGTGATTTTAGTGACATTAAGAGAAGGCATTCCCAGGTCATGGGAGGAAAGCAATGCATGGAGATTGCATTTTCCAAGCTAGGTGCATTATTTTCAGTGGAAAAAGTATTCAGGGAGAAAGTTGATGCTGATCTCTGTGGGTACCTTGTACCAACAGCATGAGTTTAAAGCAGATACATATACTTTTGCATTGAAATTTGGGGCAAGGTTTGCAGACAAAAAGTACCCAAAGACTTTGCTCCAAAAAAAGAAACACAGTTTGAAAATGACCCCATAATGCTAATGCAAAAGGTTATTTCTCTTCCCCAGCCACCAGGTAAATAATATTACTTCATCGCTGAGAGTTGTGGCCTTCCAGACTATCTGATCCTTTAAGATAACCAAATATCTCCTCTCCACAGATAGCAAGGTTGCTGGAGTATAGCAACACTTCCAGACTGATGAGGTCAAGTTGTCTCCTCTATTTCTCTCTTTTAGTATGTGAGAAAGTCAAGTTTTCTCTCCTGTTCCAGAGAAGGCTTATCTGCTCATTATTATGCAGTGTAGAATACAATATAAGCAATAATGATCTTCATCTCAGCATAAGCAAAAGACAGGAAACATAGCGGGCTTTCTAAAAGTTCTCTGCATGATAAAGCCCAGGGATTAAGTGTGTTAATTGTGCTTCCAGATATTAGCACATGGACACAGGAACTAGGTTTAAGACTACTTTCTTGGTACTGCCACATCATTTTACAGCGCCAAGCTAGGACAGCTATAGCCTCACTGACACCGCCTTCACCAGCTTCCTCCACAACCAGGGGTTATGCTGGTGGATCCTTGGACCAAGAGGGAGTTGGCACTGCCTGTGGGGAGGAGTCCCACAGGCCCCCACTGTTCGTAGGCGAGGCTGAAGAGGCGCAGAGACCCCACTGGAGCTTCACCACCACCACCGGCCCATGTTCCCCTCAGGTTGAGCTTTCGGTTGCCAGGGCCAGCTAGACTTAACATGGGGTCTCAGCAGAGGAGGGAGTGCAGATGAGAGAGAAGACTGTAGCGCAGGCCAAGTTTGGAACAGGAGATGGAGCCCCAAGGGGAGATCCACGCAAGGATCGAGACGAGCGGCATAGCCTGTAACCAAAGTCCAGGCAGGGGCCGTGGCAGGCAGCGTAGCTCGTAGTCAATGTCCGGTCTGAAGTCAAACCAAGGAGTGAGGAAGAAGGCAGGGACAAGGAAGGAACTCAGGAATGGCAAAGCACAATGCAAGGAGTGTGGAGACCTATTGCCCCTAAGCGTTGAGGTCATCAGTAAGGGCCGCAGGACTTTTCCTGCCACGGGCCCTTAAAATTGTATAGAGAGATACGTGTATGTGCCAATGGGTCGGATTCCAGAGGAAGACATCGGTGGTATTCCACCTTTCTAGCAGGTACAGCCAAACACCAAGGCTGGCCTAGTTAAAAACACAATGTAGGGGGCTGGCCTAGTGACTCGGTGATAGTGCTGGGCATTGCCATGTGGAGGACCAGCTCTTCCAGTCCCCAAACCAGCTGGGGCTGGGAATGCTGCAGAGGTAGCTGATTTTACTGTCCATGAGTGCAGGACCCTAGAAGGACCCCTCATGGGTGGCCTCCCAGATGAGGACTTTGGCTGTGAGGACCGGATTAGGTGAGTTGGGAAGGGAAAAAAACCCCTAGGTGGTTGCAAATGTAGGATCCTGGCACCAGATGCCAAGCCTGTTTCCAACTGAGCTGGAAGCCCAGAGGAGCAGGAAGAAAATGCCCCTCCCCCCAAATACGTTGAGGACACTGACCACAGAAGGTAATGCTTTGCTGTTCTTATGGTCAGAAATGAGGCTCCAGAACAGAGTCCTGCTTTCAGAACTAATAGGAGCAAACAACTGGGTCTTTTTTACATGAATGTGACCAATGCTATCCCTGCACTGGTTGATTTTTCTCATTTCTAATGCTCAACATCTGCTGATTTAAATCAACAATTTAAAATAAAAACAACCAGAAATGGATCCTGCATTGACCATTGGAGAAGTGCACTAGCTTTGACATTTCAACAGTGAGATTACCCACGAAGATTATCCGAGAGCCGTACAAAATGAGCATTTTATTCCTATGACAAAGTGAGACACCCAGATTTAAAAATGCGTTTAATACAAACATCTTTTCATCCATAACTGCTGATGCCTCAAGTCTTCGACAGGCAAAAATAACAACAGGAAAGGGCTATTTCTAATTTAGTACATTAAGCAATGATGTTTATTTTATTTATTTTAAACGTTTGTATTCAGAGCGCATAAGAACATGCATAATTATGATTATAATAAGAGTGCATATAAATGAGAGAGTCTCACTCGTTCCGAACAATAAGGCAAATTACCACTTAATACTGTTTGGTCACTCAGCCAAATCATAATAAGCCATGGTGTCTCTGACTTTCCAGCTCAAATACTTATTGAGGTAATCCAAGCGTTTTACTTTTTGCCTGTTTCGGGAATGTAGGGAACTTTAACGTTTCTGCAGAGTAAGAGGCAGAATTCTGCGTGTTGCGGACTGCAAACATTCGTCTTTAGTAGACGGATAGGAACGTCAGGTGACGGTCACCGACTCTGGAAAAGCTGAGTACAAGCAGCTGCAACGTTAATAATAACGGAGCTGGTTCCGAGTGCGAAGAGAGTTCCTGGTGGTCACAGAAAGGATTCATCTGCCCCCGACTGAAAATGAGTCACTCATCTTATTGATTTGGTTTTTGTACAAGGAAGATCAAAGGGAACACTGGGAGACATCAGAACTGCGGAGTCCAATTCCGTGAGCGTAGCAATAGTGTTAGTCATAGGAAGGACTCGCTTTACTTTCATAAAGCAGCTTTGAGCAAGTCCTTCATTTTCAGATTAACACTCGAGCACCGCGTAACTAGAAAAATATATTAGGTAAATGCTAGATCTTGATTTTCCTGTGGGAGAGAAGCAATTCAGAATTATATTTCCTGGTCTGCACAGTGAATTGCTATTCAGTCCCAAGAGTTAAAATAAGTGACGTTTGATTTAGAGCTGACATTTGACAATGATTCAGCTTTTAAAGCAGCAGGACTTCCGGCTGCAGAAAAAGGTAATTTTTCTCCCAGCAAGAGGACAAGCCCTGTAAAATGAGGAGGGGAAAAATCGGATAGGCTTTTTTCCCCCCCTAATGCAATTATTTATTTATTTATTGCTTTTAAAAATACGCGCTTAAGCTTCAACTGTTGAGAATCAAACAATACATCGGCACCTTCT
>NW_021821519.1:0-60758 GCF_901001135.1 Rhinatrema bivittatum
TCAACACTCTCTCTTTCTGAAGCAAGCGATTGCGCCTCTATGCCCTTTCCAGGGCTTTCCTAGCGCGTTCATAACAAAATGTTCCCATTCCCCACCCAAACAAGCAGTGGAAAATGTAGGAGCCATCTTGCCAAGCGGACACTGCAGCACAGAAATCATTGTTCTGCCGCTTGTATTATCCTAGTAGAAAAACCCATTTGTCTGACCATCATGTCACTGTATTCTATGCCTTGCATAGCTATTTTCCCCCTAGGCGAAAATCCCATGATTACAGTCCCAGTGAGGAGAGACCCCCAAGCTGTGTCTTGACCAAGTTTCATGTGATGCTTGGTATTTTGTGTGGGGGAATTCATCATTGTTGAAATATTGTGTTAAATGTTTGAATGTTCTGAAGTAGCAGTAGTAGTAGTTTAGTGTGACCACTTGATGGCATTTGGGAACATGGAGTCCTGGGTGTTGTATGTTGATCTGTGCAGTGGCAGGGTTTTTGATGACGGGGATCTTCTGAAGTCTATCGGATGGTCTGACTGGATAAGAGGCAATCCCAATAAGGTGATGCATATAGGGAAAAATAACCCATGCTATAATTACACAATGTTGAGTTCCATATTAGGTGCTATAACCCAAGAAAGAGATCTAGGCGTCATAGTGGATAACACATTGAAATCGTCGGTTAAGTGTGCTGCGGCAGTCAAAAAAGCAAACAGAACGTTGGGAATTATTAGAAAGGGAATGGTGAATAAAACGGAAAATGTCATAATGCCTCTGTATCGCTCCATGGTGAGACCGCACCTTGAATACTGTGTACAATTCTGGTCGCCGCATCTCAAAAAAGATATAATTGCGATGGAGAAGGTACAGAGAAGGGCTACCAAAATGATAAGGGGAATGGAACAGCTCCCCTATGAGGAAAGACTAGAGGTTAGGACTTTTCAGCTTGGAGAAGAGACGACTGAGGGGGATATGATAGAGATGTTTAAAAATCATGAGAGGTCTAGAACGGGTAGATGTGAATCGGTTTATTTACTCTTTCGGATAGTAGAAAGACTAGGGGGCACTCCATGAAGTTAGCATGGGGCACATTTAAAACTAATCAGAGAAAAGTTCTTTTTACTCAACGCACAATTAAACTCTGGAATTTGTTGCCAGAGGATGTGGTTAGTGCAGTTAATATAGCTGTGTTTAAAAAAGGATTGGATAAGTTCTTGGAGGAGAAGTCCATTACCTGCTATTAAGTTCACTTAGAGAATAGCCACTGCCATTAGCAATGGTAAAATGGAAAAGACTTAGTTTTTGGGTACTTGCCAGGTTCTTATGGCCTGGATTGGCCACTGTTGGAAACAGTATGCTGGGCTTGATGGACACTTGGTCTGACCCAGTATGGCATTTTCTTATGTTCTTATGTTCTTAGGTATAAAACTGGAAGGATTTGGCAGGAGTTGTCCTTTCCTAGGATAGACTCTGAATGAGAGGGACCTTTAGTATGTATTGGCCTAGAGTAGGCAACCCATGGGCTGGTGAACACCCAGGGACACGTTCTAGTATGGAGAGGCTATGTTAGGATTCATGAGTTAGTGGGCCCTTCGCCCGAGGTGAGAGTTGGTACCACCCATGGGGCCTCACCATCGGGAGGCGAGGTCTTTAGCGGCAGATGACACAGCCCAGGGAGTGTAGAGAGAGCAGGAGACTGGGGTGTGGGTACAAATGGCAGAGTAGGAACTCCCAGTGGTGGAGTACAGAGCAGGCCCCGAAGAGTGGGGAATGCAAGGCAAGGTATGGAATGCAGAGGGAACGACCCCAAGGGGCGGAGCCATGGGGTGAGTTGGCACATGAGGAATGACGTAGGCTTACCTGAGAAGCGGGAAAGCCCCATGGGTCTCTAGCAATACACGGGGCACTACCTCGAGGAGCGGGGGAAGTGCGAGCACAGTCTCTGACGTTGAAGCAAAAACGCCGCCCCGAGGAGCGGGGAGTGTGGCGCAGTCACTGAAGTACATAAAGTGTTGCTCTGAGGAGCAGAGAAGTGAGGCACAGTCACTGAGGAACACAGAACGCTGCCCTGAGGAGTGGGGAAGCGTGGCACAGTCACTGAAGTAAGAAGCAATGGCCCGCAGAGCAGGGTACACCTATGCTGAGTTTCCACAAAGCAGAGTAGTAAGGCGATGGCCCGCAGAGCGGGGTGCACCAACGCTGAGTCTCCACGAAGCAGAGTAGTTCCAGGAGTGACCCCGAGAAGCAGGGAAGCTGGCAGGCAAGCATCCGAGCTGTTAGGGCCCTCCGAGGAGCGGATAGCCAGAGACAGGAATGAGCCCCCGAGGAGCGGGTACTCGAAGAGTGTCTCACGCCAGGAAGTGCAGGAATACGGGAACCACGGTCCGAGGAGGGATCAGCAGGAATCAGCAATGAGGGAACTCGTTGCCAAGTTGATTAAAGCCAGACCCCAGTGGTACATAAGAGTCCAGGGCTAGTGATGTCATCAGGAGGAGACGCCCTTGAGGTTCCCCGCCCTAGCGTCCTTAAAGAGAAGCGTCCTTACAGAGAAGGGCAAACAAAATGATAAAGGGGATGGAACAGCTCCCCTATGAGGAAAGGCTGAAGAGGTTAGGGCTGTTCAGCTTGGAGAAGAGACGGCTGAGGTGGGATATAATAGAGGTCTTTAAGATCATGAGAGGTCTTGAACGAGTAGATGTGACTCGGTTATTTACACTTTCGAATAATAGAAGGACTAGGGGGCATTCCATGAAGTTAGCAAGTTACACATTTAAGACTAATCGGAGAAAATTCTTTTTCACTCAACGCACAATAAAGCTCTGGAATTTGTTGCCAGAGGAGGTGGTTAGTGCAGTTAGTGTAGCTGGATTCAAAAAAGGTTTGGATAAGTTCTTGGAGGAGAAGTTCATTAATGGCTATTAATCAATTATACTTAGGGAATAGCCACTGCTATTAATTGCATCAGTAGCATGTGTTCTTCTTAGTGTTTGGGTAATTGCCAGGTTCTTGTGGCCTGGTTTTGGCCTCTGTTGGAAACAGGATGCTGGGCTGGATGGACCCTTGGTCTGACCCAGCATGGCAATTTCTTATGTTCTTATGTTCTTAAGAAGGGCCTTGTAGCTCGTGCACTCGTGCCTAGGAAGGCCTGGAGGAGACATGGCGATCGGCGGCATCCCTGCCACCATGTGGTGTCCTGGGATAGGGCAACGTGTATCGGAAGCAGCTAGCCACAGCTGCGAGTTCACCCAAGGAAGAGAGGGCAGCAGCACATGAAGTGAGTAAGAGCAGTCACAGCTGTCTGCGACCGACAGTCGTAACAGGCTAGAGAAAGGATAGTGATATGATTCCTCCTCCTGAGGAATGGTACAAGAGGAGGATGGAGGACAGGCAATTCCTACTCTTGGGGAATTAGCTCGGAGTTAGAGGAGTGGGGTTGATCCAAGTTGAGGAGTGCCCCATGAAAGAACTGAGTGGGAGGTACCAGGGAGATCAGCTTACTGTGAGGAGAGTGAAGTACATGGCTCAGAAGGAAGCGTGAGTAAACCCAAGAGATATACCACACACCTCACCAGGTTGTGATGTTTGGGGTTTATAAGCAATGAGAAATTGAAAGGGTGATTCACCGGATCCCATAGTGGGATGGTTATATATCGAGAAGGGTGAGGAATACATGGGTACTATAAGGGACAGGGATTTATTCTTAGCATTCCATTGGAAGGATTATGGGAGAAGTAAAGGGAAGAGGAAATTCCAGGTGCCACTCAATGTAATACCAGGAAATTATATTCACTTAAATTGGGGGTACAAATCTATTGGCGATGATTGCTAAAGGAATCTTAACTGTGTATCCCAATTTTGAACTCTTGAGAATTCAGCTTTTAATGTTTCAGCTGATATCTTTATTGTTTATTGTATTGGCTGGATAATCCAGAAAGAAAAATCCAATAAAGTTAAGAGTTGAGTTACAACCAGTGGTGGTTCTCATGGTTTCCTGCCAGTACTTAAGGAGGTGGAAGGTGGAAGTTCAATGGAGGGGGAAGGGCTGACATTTCCCCTTACCAGTCAAGAGTTAAGACTCTTTACAAGCACATGTAAGGCTCCCTTGCCCGTTAACTTGCGGGAGGCGTTCCTGGGTCCGGGACGACCTAGTGGGAGCCTCCCCCAGGACAGACTCTGGACCTCTTGTTCTCGGCGCCTAGTGCCTCCACCTGGGGAAGAAGGTGTTAATGGGTGGGATTATCACCCCTTCACCCCAGGAAAACAAATGGATCTGTGATCAATGCTGGCAGTGTGTACACATATATACATAGGTTTATTAGACTACACAAGTATATACACTTCTACATGACTATGTACATGGCTAATAGAATGTCAAACAGCACACTTATCTACTCATGGTTAATAGCTAGGTCTACACAACTATATAAGAACATAAGAATATAAGAAAATGCCATACTGGGTCAGACCAAGGGTCCATCAAGCCCAGCATCCTGTTTCCAACAGTGGCCAATCCAGGCCATAAGAACCTGGCAAATACCCAAAAACTAAGTCTATTCCATGTTACCATTGCTATCACTATAGTCTTCCCTGACACACAAGGGATTTCTACCCATAAAGATTCAATTTTGTATTTAGTCGCATGCAGGATGTTTATCCTGTTGGACTCTATGCCATCCCGGACATAAAGTGCCACACCGCCTCCCGGGTGCTCCTCTCTGTTATTGCGATATAATTTATACCCCGGTATAGCACTGTCCCATTGGTTGTCCTCCTTCCACCATGTCTCTGAGATGCCAATTAAGTCTATGTCATCATTCACTGCTAATGAAAAACCCCAAAATCAGTCCTTCATATTACATGTGTAACTTCACTCTGTTCAATTCCAATACTCAAAAAAGAGTTTAGCAATTCACAGCTGTTATCAAAAAAATTTTTTGTGGAAGGAGAGTAATACTTGGTATTATATTCATACAGTTATTATGTTATATTGTAAAGCTCTATGCTGAATTAATGTTTGAATGTAAACCGAGGTGATGTTTCCTACGGACCCCGGTATATAAAAATCCTTAAATAAATAAATAAATACATTGACTGGTCGGTCTTTTTTTTTATCTTGATTCGTTTTGACTTTGACAGCTTACACGATCGATCTACACATCATTCTGTGGGTTGTCCCATTCCTTGATTGACAGGCCCAATCATGTGATGGCCCACACCATTTTTTAAGATGGCGCCGGCCGTCCATTGCTCCTACCATGTGACAGGGGCCAGCCAATGTCACCGATAGCCCTTGTCACATGGTAAGGGCAAAGGGCCACCGGCTGCCATTTTGTTTACTGGCAGCCGATGGCCCGAGAGTGGGATATCACTCCCGGGACCCCTGCTGGACTACCAGGTACTTTAGGAAAGTTTTGGGAGGGTAGGGGATTGTAAATCATTAGATTTAAAGGGTCGGGGTGGGGGTTTTTTTCGGCTCGGGACAGCCGAAAAAAACCCCCGTCTGGACCGTGGTAAATGGAATTTCCTGCAGATCCACGATTCCGGAACCGATTCCGGCACCTCATTCACATGTCTACTCATCATATGTAAATGCATGCTGATGAGGCTATTATCTCTTCCCCCAATGCAAAAAAAAAAAAAAGTGCACCTAACAAGCACATTTTTACTTGCCAGGCGTTAATTTTGGAGGAGCCTAAAAAGTGTACAGAAAAGAAGAAATACTGCTTTTCTGTACTTCCTCTGACTTAATATGGTGGCGATATTAAGTCAGAGGAACTAAAAAATTAGAAATGTACCAAAAAATAATAATAATAAAAAAAGGGGTGCCAGCAGTCAGGACAGGAAAAGGGACACTCGTTAACTGAGCGTCCCTTTTCCTAACCCGCTGACAGCCACCTCTTCCGGGCGCCCGCTGCCGAGGAGGCACTAGGGGTGTGCAATTTCTCCTAGTGCCTCCTTTTTATCGCGGCACCCGATTTAAATCGGGTGCCCAGGAGAGGTGGATCAGCGTGCATTATCATGCGCCAATATTGCATCGACCTGTAAGATAGCCGAAACTAATCAATGAGTGTAAAATAACCGTGCCTTTACTAACTTATGGACATGTATGAACAGGGCTGACTAGGCCTTAGTATACTTTAAATTGAGGAAAATTCAGGTAAGAACATAAGAACATGCCATACTGGGTCAGACCAAGGGTCCATCAAGCCCAGCATCCTGTTTCCAACAGTGGCCAATCCAGGCCATAAGAACCTGGCAAGTAGCCAAAAACGAAGTCTATTCCATGTTACCGTTGCTAGTAATAGCGGTGGTTATTATCTAAGTCAACTTAATTAATAGCAGGTAATGGACTTCTCGTCCAAGAACTTATCCAATCCTTTTTTAAACACAGCTACACTAACTGCACTAACCATATCCTCTGGCAACAAATTCCAGAGTTTAATTGTGCGTTGCGTGAAAAAGAACTTTCTCCGATTAGTTTTAAATGTGCCACATGCTAACTTCATGGAGTGCCCCCCTAGTCCTTCTATTATCTGAAAGAGTAAAAAAATGATTCACATCTACCCATTCTAGACCTCTCATGATTTTAAACACCTCTATCATATCTCCCCTCTGTGGACAAATAAAAATCTACAGTACCTGAATGTATCCACTTTGAAGTGGCTGAAAGGTGGAATATAAAAAGAAAAGAAAATTCCAGCAATGGAAGATTCAAGGTCAGTAGCGGCTATCATTAGCCTGACTCTGTGAGTCACTTGGAACGCGTTCTTTAGGAGTCCTGAGGAGTTGGAGTCGATGTTGAAGGTAGCGGGTAAGAGGCCGGAGCTCTCACTGTTCTCCAGGTAGGGAGAGATTTGTTCTCCTCTCTTTTTCAGCCAGTGGTTGTGGTAGATCCAGTGAGGGGAGCCATTTGTATCCAGAGCCATGAGGACATCTTATCCCAGTGTAGAAGGGATCAAGGAGTTAGTTGAAGGACTGAGTCACCAACTAAGCAGAGTTCTTCTGCTCTTTGTGCGGGAGAAGAGGATTTTCTTGGATTCCAAAGGGAGAAGATACATTTTGGGAGAACTAGGAGGGATCCCCAGAGTTCTGGTTTAGTCTCAAATAGTCTGAGGACATAGCCTTGTTGTTTTTGGGACTGCGATTGATCTATTTTTGCAGTGTTGCATTACTGTTTCCTTTTCTTGCCCTGTGTACTTTGGACTGTGTATATTCTTACACTTGCTGAACTTAATTGTTTACTCAATACATTTTTTTTTTGTTTGGAACAAACCATTTGGTGTGAGGACTGTTTTTTATTTTTAAGACTGGCCTCTCTAGGACCCTACAGATTAAGCCTGTCACCATCAGAGAATCTATATACTAGAAGAGTGGTTCTCAACAGGTGTGTCACGAGGTCGCGGGAGGTGTGTCGCAGAGCCAGCAGAAGACTGATCTTTCCTAATCAGCCTGGGCAGGTGTTGGCTGACTTCTCTTTTATTGGGTATGACAGGAAGCTGCTCTTCTGTCCTTCTCCTCTTCTTGGCCAGTGGGAGGTTGTTCCTTCCTCCTTATTCCAGATCAAAGCACGATATCACCAACTCCTGTTCATATGGACCTGGCAGGACACCAACTTTATCTTCCTCTGCCTGGCCTGGCAGTGAGGCTGCTGATGCTCTCTTCACCCCATGGGGCCTGGATGTGAAAGCAGGAGCATAAGGGAGAAATGTGCATGCTCTGTAGATCCGCTGCTGCTGCCTCCTTATCTTCCTCTCCTCGATGCTTCTTGCTCTCATTTGCTGCTGGTAAAGGGGGAGGGAGTCTCTGGATTGGACTGAAGGCTTCTGCTGGCTGGGAGCCAGGAGGAGGGGGAAATGTGCTGGGCAGGAAGGCCTTGGGAGATAGGAGTCTGCTGGCTAGGATGGGCTGGGAGAGAGGGGGTTAGGGTTGTGGGTAGGGAGAGGTGGAGGAAAGAGGGACTGAGGGACTGCTGGGCAGGGAGGAGAGATGGAAGTGGTGAGAGAGCTGGAGGTGTGGGGCCTGCTGGGTTGGGGCACGAGGGACATCAGGGGATGCTGAGCAGGAAGGGGTGGGAAAGAAATGGTCAGAGAGAAGGGCAGGGAGGGTTGAGCAGGGGCAGGGCAGGGAGAGTTGAGCAGGGGAGAGAGGCAGCACAGAGAAGAGGATGCAGAGGTGGGGGGTGTTGGACAGGGATATGAGCACGTGAAGAGATGATTGAGTAGTTGGGAGAAGTGAGGGGTGATGAGGGCATGGATGGGAGAGTGATGTGGTACAAGGGCCATAATATGTCATTTTTGAGAATAGACATTTCTTCTAATCTTTGAACTTTGCTTAGTGTAGGAGGAAATATATTTCCGTTTCTAGTTCTCCAGTTTTGCACTGCATGCAGAAGGTCTTCCAGTTTTTGTTTCTGCATTTGTAATTTGTGCTATTTTATATTTGGTGAAGGTAGGTCTGTTTGTATTCTGTATGTGTGTGACTGAGATGAGGTACTTTACCAGCAAGTAGGGATTTGTATCAGCCTTATTTGTTGTATTTTCTCCATCTGATATTGCACTGGTGGTGAACTGCTGCCTTTACATGGGTAGGGCTATTGCTGTTTCATTTCTTGGAATTAGTGCTGCTGAGGTACGGCAGCTTTGATAGACATGTACAGAGTGGGGTTTGTTTGTATTATTTTACAATGCACCTGGTAGTAGAAGGAGTTTGTGATGCTGTTGTTAAAATAACACCAGAATCAGAATATCTTTTTTGTATAGTGAGTTCTTAGTTCTGTTCTGCACCCATTATTAGGAAGTGGGGGGACTCCTGTGGATGCAGAGCATATGCTTATATTTAGTTCTCTGATGGTCATGTGTTCAGTGTGTCACGCACATGAGTGTCAAAAAGCATTTCCAAGCCTTGAATAATACCTCCATTAAATAGCACAAACTCTTATCCAATAACTGGACCAAATACAATTCAACCAACCTTAAACTGACAATCTTCAATACCTGCTGAACTTTTATCATACCACTGTCGTATTTATGCATTTGGTTATTTATGTTCCATTCCATAGTGAGGTATTGCCACAGTTTCTCACATATTCTTATTTACTCACTATGCTAATCTATTACATTAATAGACTGAAATGTAAATATTGCTCTGTGCAATCTCTCCCCTTTTCCCAGTTCCAAGTTGATTTCCCTGATTTATTGTAACTTTCTCAATTCCTTTATCTGATTCACGATATTTAAAGTTCAAGGTTCTTTTTGAGAACATTGCTTTACGTTATGTTATGTTTTACACACTTTGTTAATTGTAAACCGGGTTGATGTGATGCCTGTCATGAAACTCGGTATAACAAAAACAATAAATAAATAAATAAATAAATCTCTCAGGTGTGTCCTGATAGAAAAAAAGGTTGAGAACCACTGCACTAGACACTGTAGCAAGTTGGTCAGGACTCAGCAATCTCTGAAGGTGACCCTCTTGTAAAGGAGGGGAAGGGCAGTTATAAAAGTACTCTCCTGCCAGCTGCACCTCAGGAGGTAACTGATTCAGTAAGCAGACTGCAAGGCAGCTGATAGCTCTCCTGCGAGGAGCAGCCAGCCTAAACTCTTTCAGCCTTGGGATGTTCAACTGATGCTTGCCCTTTGACAGCAGAGCACACTGGGCGCTATGCAACCATAAATGATCCCTGAGCTAGACTGACTCAGAACTGGCTAATGCCTTAAATTAGGACTGCTCAAATAGGGTGGGACAGGCCCCGCCCCCCCAAGGGGGGCATGAATGATCCTGCGAAGGAGTGCTGAGGAAGAATAAATATGGCTGTGTGGTATAGGTTCGGTACCACAGAGATACTGTAAGCTCAGGAAGGAAGGCGCGTAGTGATGTTGACATAAGCAGGCCATGGCTTAGCCCTGCATCACTTTCAATGGGCCCAGGAAAAGAGCTACTTTCATTGCAGTGAGCCCAGACACAGCAAGAGCTACCACCATCAGGCCACCAGCCTGGGAAGTGTTCTTGCTGTGGCCAGGTCCTAACAAAGGAAAATAGATGACAGCTGTTGCTTACCTCGGGGGGGGGGAAGAGGTGTTGAGGAAGGGGAGGGGAATGGGCAGAGGTCAAACAGGCCGAAGCTATACCGCGTTTTGGACGCACGCCCATATCCCCCGATGCAAAACAGGGCTTCGAGCGTCCAAAACACGCATCCTATCATGCACGTAGGTAATAGCGCTCATCACATGCAAAGCCATGTTGATGAGGCTATTATCGATTACCCCTCCATGCAAAAAAAAAAAAAGCAGCAAATACTGCTTTTCTGTACTTCCTACGACTTAATATCAGAGCGATATTAATTCGGAGAAACTAAAAAAATAGAAATGTCCCCCCCCCCACCCCCAAAAAAAACCTGTGCGCCGACGGTCAGGTTAGGAAAATGGATGCTCTAAAACAGACGCCTGCCGAGGAGGCGCTAGGGTGCGTGGAATTTTCTCTAGCACCTCCTTTTTACCACGGCAGCTCATTTGCATTTAGCATGGGGTGCCCCGGAGAAGTGGATCGGCGCGCATTAAGAGAGCAGGCGCTCGATCATGAGCGCCCCTTTAACGCGCGCCAATATTGCATTGCCCGAAAGAAAGGGAAGAGGTGGAAGGAAGAGAAGGATGAAATGGAGAAAGTGAGTTAGGAAGGGAGAATAAAGGTAAAGAGTGTAAAAAAATTAAATAAGCAAAAAAGAAAAATGACAAAATAAAAAAGATGAGCAAACTAAGAAAAAGTATTAAAATAAAGAGAAAAAATAGGAACAACTAGTGAAAACATTAAAAAACACAGAAAAAATGTTGGAAAAGGGTAGGATGGATTTTTTCCCAACTCCCAAACCAGGGGTAGACAACTCCGGTCCTGGAGTGCCACAAACAGGTCTGATTTTCAGGAGATCCACAATGAATATGCATGAGATATATTTGCATGCACTTCCTCCATTGTATGCACAAATATCTCATGCATACTCACTGAGAATGTCCTGAAAACTTGACCTGTCTGTGGCATTCCAGAACCAGAGTTGTCTACCCCTGTCTACCCCTAAACATTTTGGCTGGCACATGAGTTTTTTGAAAAACTCCTTACCAAATGTCAGTGGTGTGCAGCCTGTCTGCCTGGGTGTGAAGAGAGTGTGTCTTAATTTGTCTGACCTCTGTCTCTAGTGTGATGTGGTGGGTGTGTAGTATTGTCTCTCTCTGGGTTTGATCTGTCTGCCTACATTTGTCTGGGTGTGGTATTTCTGTATGTGGTGTGTATATGTCTCTGTGCATGGGCAGGGTCTCTGTATTTGTCTGTGTGTGGTTGTGGGGTGTCTGTGTCTCTTTGTGTCTTTCAGTCTGGGTGTAAAGTATCTGTATTTCTCTGTGTCTAGGTGTAATGTGTTTGCATCTGTCTGGGTATGAGACATCTGTTTTTGTCCATGGCTGTCTGGTTATGTGGTATCTGTCTGCCTCTGTGTCCAGGGCCGGATTTTTGGGTGGGTGAACCGTGAACTAAGGGATGCCTTGGGCACTGCCAACATCACCTTACCATGGCAGCGTGGCCGCAGCAGATCTCATTCTACCTTGGCCAAAGAGAAGCCCAGGGGTCACCATTGTTGGGGGGGTGGCATTTTTTACCCAGGGCGCCAGTTGCCCATAATTTGGCCCTGTTTGTGTCGACCTCTCTGTCTCTGTCTGCGTGTGGGGTGTCTCCCTTTCTGTGTCCATATCAGTGTGTGCTTGCTCCTCTCAGCAATTTGAAAAGAAACAAAATGTGGATTTTGTTTCATTAGTAGTGTAACTGATTGGTGGCTTGATAACTGGTACAAAAGCTAATTGGTTGGCAAGAGAATTTGAACTTGGAGAGTCCCCGACCAACTGCATAGATGGAAGGGGAGCTATGACTCTTGTAAGTCAAGTGATTTATTGTAAATTGAACCAGAAGGCAAAAACAAAACTCAATGCTGACTCTTAAAATACTTTTTGAATTTTAGCATACATTCTAGCATTTCAGCATACTAGAATAGTTTTTCAAATCTGATCATTGCGATTTCATTGCTGTAATTTTCTTTTATTTAACTAGTCATAGTTAAATCATAGAAAATCTTTTTAAAGCACCTTTACAATCCATGCCTTAAATATTAGGTAAATGATTTTAAAATTAATCCGCTGCTGTGTGATCACAAAAGCATTGTTGTGATCCTAAGAACTGCAGTCTAACAAAAGCTGAGCTGCAACATATTGAATCAATTGCAAATGACTCAGATCTTTCTTGAGCAGACCTATGAATATAGTATTCAGTAACATATGTCTTACGCTCGCCAGCCGCAGCAGCCCAACAGTGCGGCCCTCTCACCTTTCTACACAAACTTCAGGCTCCAGCTACTTGTCGCTGGTGGTGGTGGGCCGCCGGTCCCGACCTCGGACTCCTGCCAGCACCTCCGGCCCTACTCCACTTCCCGGGACCTCCAGCTAGTATGCCTCCATCCGCCAGCCCTCTCCACGGGGTTCGCAGAGAGGTGCTGCTGGCAGCACTGTGCGCCTCCCTAGGCATGCACACATCAGTGAAACCTTTAAAGGACCCGTGGCAGGAACCTGACCGGGGACCCGGATGCTGACATCAGATCCTTCAGCATATAAATGCTCAGCCTCACACTGAAGCGTTGCCTTTGCAACAGGTCTCCTTGGTCTTCTGTTCCAGGTTTCCTCGTACTCGTTGCTTCTCCGTGAGCCTTGCCTTGTCTTCTTGTGTCTCCAAATTCCTGGTTCCTGTTCTGTGTTCGTCTCGTCTCCATGCTGATTGACTTCCTGGTTTTGACCACTGCTACGCCTGACCTCGTCTGTCTTCTCCAAGCCTGACCACTGCTACGTCTGACCTCGCCTGCTTTCTCCAAGCCTGACCACTGCTATGCCTGACCATGCCTGCCTCCTCTGTGCCTTGACCATTGCTACGACGACCTCGCCTCAGACTTTCTTGAATCCAGAGTTCCACGCTGCTTGCTACACCTTCCAAGTGCTGCCAGCTTCCATTCAAGCTTGACAGTGACGCCTCTGTCCCTATCCTCTGGACACGGACTATTAAGGCTTCGGCCTTCCTTTTCTCAAGCACCTTCAGTTCCCACTTGTTCCTTGGTGCTTGGGTTCCTGATCCGCATCCTGTCCGGGATAGGACTACGCCACCTGCTGGCTGCTGTCTCTGGACTGAACAGGCTACCACCAGTACTTAAACTTAAGACCCGCCTATGTCCTGCCGGCCCCGGAACCCAAAGGCTCAACCCGAGGGGAACGTGGGTTGGTATAGGTGAAGCTCCAGTGGTCTCCAGCTTCATCCCACTTCACCTGCTGACGGTGGGGACCCATAGGCCCTCGCCTACGGGTTGCGTCAACCCCCACCTCAGCCCAAGGATCTACCTCCTACACAACAATATGCAAGTTGTTACAGCAGCGTGGAGCAAAGTGGTCAGATCTTTCTGCATGAAATGAAACAAGTCTTAACCATGCAAATCAAGCACAGATGGAAAAATGCAGTGCTAGTGATCTTCAGGATCTGTATATGAAGGTTCAGGTTTGCTTTCAGGTACACACCCAAGTATATACCTCTTTATTAACATGCATGTTTCTTAACCTCAGGCTTGAGATATATATCTAAGTTGATGACATACAGATTTTGGCACCATTGAGGAACAATAATGATGATAACAGCCTTAAAACCTGAATATTTGTTTAAAACAGTGTAGTTTCATGTTAGCTACATAAAAACATGATGGCATTAAACAGTTGGAAAACAGAATTGTTGAAGTTGGACCCTGCCCAGTTATTGAGAGGGCCACTACTGGAGTGGATAAAATTAACTCCAAAAACAGAGGTAAGATCTTTGGAAGTTATTTTAGATGAGAATTTGACTATGGGAAAAACAGATAACAAATGTGGCTCACCATATTTATGGGATGTTGAAGATGCTTAGACAGCTTCACCCATTTGTAGATTTCCAAGTACTGAAAGCAGTAGCCTATGCTTTAATACTATCAATTAGAGATGTGAATCGTGTCCTCGATCGTCTTAACGATCGATTTCGGCTGGGAGGGGGAGGGAATCGTATTGTTGCCGTTTGGGTGTTTAAAGTATCGTGAAAATCGTGAGCTGGCACACTAAAACCCCCTAAAACCCACCCCCGACCCTTTAAATTAAATCCCCCACCCTCCGAACCCCCCCCAAATGCCTTAAATTACCTGGGGGTCCAGCGGCGGTCCGGAACGGCAGCGGTCCGGAACGGCCTCCTGCCGCGAATCGTGTTGTCTTCAGCCGGCGCCATTTTTCAAAATGGCGGCGAAAAAATGGCGGCGGCCATAGACCAACACGATTCGACTGCAGGAGGTCGTTCCGGACCCCCGCTGGACTTTTGGCAAGTCTTGTGGGGGTCAGGAGGCCCCCCCAAGCTGGCCAAAAGTCCCTGGGGGTCCAGCGGGGGTCCGGAAAACGATCTCCTGCCGCGAATCGTTTTCCGGACCCCCGCTGGACCCCCAGGGACTTTTGGCCAGCTTGGGGGGGCCTCCTGACCCCCACAAGACTTGCCAAAAGTCCAGCGGGGGTCCGGAACGACCTCCTGCAGTCGAATCGTGTTGGTCTATGGCCGCCGCCATTTTTCGCCGCCATTTTGAAAAATGGCGCCGGCTGAAGACAACACGATTCGCGGCAGGAGGCCGTTCCGGACCGCTGCCGTTCCGGACCGCTGCCGTTCCGGACCGCCGCTGGACCCCCAGGTAATTTAAGGCATTTGGGGGGGTGTTCGGGAGGGTGGGGGATTTAATTTAAAGGATCGGGGGTGGGTTTTAGGGGGTTTTAGTGTGCCGGTTTTCCTGCCCTCCCCCTTCCCCCGATTTACGATTTTTTGACGATAAATCGGGGGAATTGGTATTGTATCGTGGCCCTAACGATTTTTGACGATTTAAAATATATCGGACGATATTTTAAATCGTCAAAAAACGATTCACATCCCTACATTGTAGATTATTGCAATGCACATCATTTGGGTTTATCAGGGAAAACTATCCGTAAACTCCAGCTGATACAGAGTACAGCAGAACATACAGTACCGGAACAATCTAGAAGATCGGCAGTGGGTTCATTATTACAGCTTCACTGGTTACCAATAGTGTTACAATGTAAATTCACAAATTTACTCCTAGCTTTTGAAGCTCTTCAAGGCATTGGATCTTCAAGACTGAAAACTAGATTAAAATGGTATGAGTCACCCAGGAATTTTAAATCTAAAGGGAAATTTCTGCTGCAAATACCCTCTGTAAAAAAAAACCTATCTTCAAATTAGATTACAGAAAAGATCATTTGAGAGCTCCAAGTTCCAGTTATGTGGAGTGAGTTGTCCCTAGAGCTCAAGAAACAATTCAGAAAAAGACTCCAAACATGGTTTATGACCCAATCTGCTAGTAGCTTGATATAATAAATAGCAGAAAAGGCAGGTTGGTATTAAACAGACAGCAGATCTGGTCAAAGATTGTTTGGTTTTTACTGTTTTATTTCTTGTTATTATTGTAAAAAGTATTTAATGTTGTATTATGTTTTGTACATTGCTTCAGGTGATTTTTAATCAGGGAAGTGATCAAAACATGTTATTAAATAAATAAATGCAGTATGATCCTATTTAAAGAAGGCTGGGTCACATCCACAGACAAAGTATGTTTTCCTACAGTCAGCTCCTCTGAATTTATTTATTTATTTATTTAATAGGTTTTATATACCAACTTTTCATGCAAGCATATCAAATCGATTTACAGTAGTTAGCAATTAATCATTTAAAATTATTTGCATTTCCAAAGAAGAAAGAAGTAACTACATTTCATAATATAATTAACATAGCAAACTAAATAGTTGTTGAAAACTAGACATAAACACAGAGAGCATCAGTTACATTTCTATTGATATATTGTGTGTAACATAAATTTGGTCAAGACAATAAAGGTATAATTTTAGGGTCCTTATGTTCTCAGGGTTTAACATTAATTTATTCAGCAGAGTCCAATCCTAGACTGCCTCTAGACATACATTCATATTATCCTCCGCCCCATGTGGTCTCACCCCAGAATCACAAATAGTTGGACATGGGCCACAGTTATATGCAAGTCCTATATCAAGCTGCCTGATCACAGAAGCATACAAGGGACCATTGGAAAAGTTTCTCTCATTCCAATTATACTGATAATGTGCTATAAGAATGATATTTTGTATGTCCGCTGCTATACATTAATGTAATTGTGATTATTTGTTGCTTTTAAATAATTACGAATGCTTTCTGTCTTTTTTGTGATCCACCGTGAATATAAGGTATGTGCAGGCTACAAATTGTTTAAAATAAATAAACAATACCGGGGATAGCAAAATCTCCTGGGGACTATCCACGAAAGAGGCAGGAAAGATGGACAATGTTTTCCTATCACCACCTGTTGAGCCCAATCACCAAAAAAGAAAGTAGGCCACTGTAATACAGTGTCAAATATTTCCAAGTCTGCGAGTCTCGACAGCAGCAGTCCATAGTCCACTAAATAGCAGGCCACGGAGAAATGAAGGCACACCACCATTACAGGGTAACCTTGGTCCTCAGCCGTAGTAACTTATCTACAATTACCTCCCCACCATGTTTCAGGACCCCTAGCATGGTGTGGTGCCTAGACTTAGAACTAAACAAGATGAACAGAGAAAATGTAAAGATTCGGTCATGTAAAGCTAATTCATCACAACCCAGCTGAAGGAACCGGGGTATCATAGCCCCATTCAGCTCAGGTTGGAAAACAAACTTAATCGGATGCCCTATAATTTACTTTGCACGGTTAATATTTAATCAAAGTACAAACCATTTTGTTTTTCAAAACCTGTAAAAACAAGGATTATGTTTGTTTTCCAGTCTGTAGAGATGAACAGTGCGGTGATCCCCATTTTTCTCAACAGGGTTACGATGAACAGCTTCACATCACTGATTCTTTCTTTCTTTCTTTCTTTATTTATTTAGAAGAGTTTATATACCAAGGTATAGCAAGCTGCCTTCACTCCGGTTTACATTTTAAACAACTTATTTACAGGAGAAAAATATAACTGAGAAACAATTAACGCATAACATTCTTCTATGTACAGTCAAATTGAAAAGGGAATATATTATGAAAAAAACATCATCTGATAACAGGCATTGTACAAACAGGGACTAATAGGGTGGTACGGTATACAGACATGGATTCAGCGAGTACGGGAGCACGAGTGGCATATAAACGCTCTCTGTTTACTTGCTTAGTTATGATTGGAACTGTGGACTGAGTTTTAACTTCTTTCTTACTGTTTTGCGCAAGTTTACTAGCAGGGTTAATAGGGTTCTCTGCATTTCTGTAGCCTGAGGCATCTGCGTGGTGCACCTAAGGACACCCGAGATGGAAGCACATCCTTCGAAATGAATTCAGAAATTACACAAGGAACTCAGAATTTGAAACATATTAATAGGATGCCCTGGGGAAAGAATATAAATTAACATGCCAGAGTTTAAACACATAAGAACTATGCTAAAGAGATAAGGAGATACAAAACTATGCAAAACAATACATTACTTATTAGCGCATAGGAAATAGCGCACACTGAAATGCGCAAAATTTAACACAGACCCATTAACACAAAAAAATTATCCACACGTCGGGGAGTAACATCTATGGCTAATGTGCTAACTTTAACACTTACAAATTAATGCAAAACTCATTTCCATGTTATTAACATGGGCTGTTAATGCGCCCTCATTAGTATGTATTAACTGATCAACAGCCAATGTTAACCCACTTTAGTTCCTTGGCTCCCTAGTGACATCGTCCATGTATGAATTTAATGGAATCGATTTATTCGGTCTTGGTTCTCATGTGGCTAATCCCAAATCCAGCCTTCAAGAACATCCATACAGCTCTAATTTTCCGGATCTCCACAAGGAATAATCATGAGATCTATCTGTGCACATTTGATCGAAGACATAGGTTAATTTCTATAGTATGGGTAGAGGGGCAGTTCTATAACGAGGCAGGGTGAGATGGCTGCTAAAGGTGGCAAAGTTTTGGAGCGGAAAAAAAAGAGCCCTCCAAAATGCTCGGTGCTGCCTCCCCCTACCTCCTGATACATATTTAGCTAAACGTGCTAGCTCCGTGATTTTTGAATATCGCAGGACTGCACAGGTGTGGTGGGGGGGGGGGGTGTGGGAACAGGGCAGACTGTAAAAGAAAGCAGAGAGCCGCCGGTGGACCCCATCTCGCTGGCGGCAAAGACAAGAAGAGGCCCGTGCATAACGCCACCAGGAGCAGGAGGGAGCCCGTTCAGCATCAGCTCCTTCTCCTGTACCGGTCCCGCAGTAGTCAAAAGTCACAATGAGATCAGCATAAAGATGTGCTAGGCCAGCGATTTTTGACACCGCGGGACTGGCACAGGGAGGGGGGATGGAGCAGGGTGGACTGAAAAAGAAAGAAGAGAGCCGCCGGTGAGATGGGGTCCACCCCCGCCCTCCACCTGTGATCACCAGGCCTGGGCAGGAGGAAGAGAAAAGGCTTGTGGCCCCATTGGAGCACAGCCTGCCAACGACAGGAGGAAAGAAGAGACCTCCGTCTGCCTGCTGAGCTCATCCCTCTCACCACCACAGCAGAAAGGGGAGACTGAGTCTGATGGGCAGCATGTGTGGGTGTGTATGTGATAGAGCATGGATTGCCTGAGAGAGAACATCTGTATGCATATATATGAGAGAGTATCTGTGTGTGTGTGTTTGTGTGTGGGTGGGTGTGTGTGTGTGTGTGCATGAGAGCATGTGCCTGTGTGAGCATGTGTGAGAGCATCAATGTTTATGGGTAAAAGCAAGTGTATGTATATGTATGAAAGAGCATCTGTGTATGTGCCTGAGAGCATGTGTATGTATGAGAGGGTTTGTGTTGTGTGTATGAAAGAGCAAGTGTGAAAGCATGTGAGTGTGTGTGTGTGTGTGTCTGTAAAAGAGAAAATGTGAGAGCAGGTGTGTGGATAAAAGCATGTGAATGTATGAGAAAGCATCTATGTGTATATGAGCGTATGTATGAGCATGAAAGAACTTATGTGAGAGAGAGGAAGGAAAAAGTCTCCCTGCTCCCCCATACTAATCCACAGAAATCTCAGTGTGACTGGAAATCAAAAGTTCCCAGGTATGGAAAGCAGGAATTTTTTTATTCTTACTAGTTTTAATTATTGGGTGCTATTTAATGTGTTTACTAGCTTGAAATATTTTATTGGTGTTTGGGAATTCTTTTAAAATTATTTTTATATGAGATACAGTTTCCGGATGTTCTATTCAGCTATTTGAAATATTTATTCTTTTTATTAATATGGTTTTAGTATTATGAGTGTTTTATATTTTTTTGATTTTTTTGTTTGATGTTTTACGAGGAATGCTATTTCTATTTTGCCATTGTTGCACTGCATATAGTCTGGCTTGTGCTTTCCAGTTCAGTTTTTGCCTACACGTTTTTTTTATGCTTTATGATCTTTATTCTTTATTGAAAGAGATTCTGTCCGTGTTCTGCAAGTGTGTGTTTGGTAAATTCATTGCAGATTTATTGTGGGTTTCTATGCTGCTTTACCTATTGTTTGGAATCTGCCTTTGTAATTTTTGTAACATTTAATTTGTTTGTGTTCTGTACTTTTAGATATTTTGTTAATTGTTTTGCATTTTGCCAATTTTATTATGTGCATTTATTGCTATCCACTAAAATTTTAGGATTAGCAGACTACAAAGTTTCTAAGTAAATAAATAAATAGACAAATAAATAAATAGATGTGTGACTGTGCTGAGGTATCCTACTAAGTGGCAGTGCAAAGTTTATAATAGCCTGGCTTGTACTGTTTTCCTAATAGGAACTGTATTGGTGTTTAGGGCCTGCTGTAATAGTTACAGTGTTGCCTATTCATAGATAAGGTTTTTACTTTATGAATTAATGCTATTTTTAGTATAAAAGGCTTACTATATTGTAACTGTAATTCAGTTTACTCAAGGCTTTCTGAGGACAAAGCCCACACCCAGCATGCATTACAATAGCCTAATATTATATGCATTCCAAGTGTGTTTTTTGCCTTTTTGCAGGGATTTCAGGTTGGCACACAGAAATGCATGTAAAAATAATATATATGTTATTGTGATATCTCTACCTCAGAAGACTGTATTTTGAATGACCTTTAAAATTAGTTATTATAAATGCAGAATTTGTAATTGTGGGTGGTGAGTGCAGGTTGGTGTGAGCCCAAGGCTGTACAGGGCGCAGTCTGCCTTATGCCCTTGCTAGGGCTCGGAGAGAGTGCGCCACACACACAGACCACCACCATTCACCCATCTCCCACTTCTCCAGGAGGAAAATGCTGGGGAAAGGTGGGAGGCAGATCTTAGGGTTTCTGGGAGTATGGCGGGTTTGTCAGCTTCCTAGAAACATTATCACTTTGCCAGTCCTCTGGAAACTCTGACGCCGCCTTTCCCCCTTCCACAACATTTCAAATCACTAAAAGGGCCAGACTGCATAGAGACTCCCCTCTTGACGATTTGACCTGTGCCGTTCCCTGGCGGGGAGAGGTGGGGTGGGGCTGGGGGAGCCCCATCTCATCCCTCACCCCAGGAAACAGATTCTCTTGAGCCGCTTTTTTAGTGTCCTCATTCTTCTCCTCCCCCGATCCAGCCCTGCTCCTTCCCTGCCTCTTTACTGATGTGTTTAAATATCCTAGTGCTCTGACCAGTGCAGAAACCTTTACATGCAAAGGGGGGATGGGCAATTTTCAGTGGAGCTTTACCCACAGCTAAACAGCTGATTGCCCGTGGATAAGTTTTGAGACTTTCTATGTCTATATTATCAGCTATTGGTGAGTTCCCGCAGCTGAAAGTGGGTGATCAGGTACGCCCAGTGTCGAGGAGGACTGCCGGGAGAGTGGAATGTCACAACCACTCGGCTGCAGCAGCGCATGTCCCATCTCATCCCTCTCTTGGATATCTGCTGAGCCAATACTTTCTGTCATTCAGTTCATACCATGAAACAGCGGCTCAAGAGAGAGAGAGGCCTGCTGATTTCCATCGATTCAGTGCTGATATGTGCTACTTAAGCCTGTCCTGGGTATTTACAAACTTAGATGTATTCATCATTTCAGGATCCCCAAAACACGGATGCAGGAGGCTTTCACTGTAATTAAACGACATTCTGGATTTGATTGCCTGAGATCCATGGACACTGTTCCAAAGTCCCAGACACATGTACAGGGAGAAACACTGCACTATGGAAAGGGAAGGGAAGGGAAGACAAGGTTAGGTGCGCAAAGGATGAATCGTAAGCATAATGGAAGCCAGAATACCATTAAGAAAAAAGGGACTGATTGTAAGAAAATATCAGCCCTGGGACTTTTTTCAAAATAGGCCCTCAGGTTATATATGTGACACCCTTGTGCACTGTCTGCGAGGCACAGGTTTCAACAGCTCCCAAAAGCATGCCAAGGCGACCCTTGAGAAGTCCATCCTGTGACCTGGAGCCAAAGTATCTCTAATGCAAATTCCACATTTTTCTAAATAACTAAGAAGAACACATCCTAGACCAGGGATGAACAAACTGAACTGCAGTCTCCCTTCCATCCAGTCAATTGGTTGGCCCTGTGCCCACCACAAGTCTGGTTAATACAGTAAATGACAGCAGAAAAAGACCAAGTGGTCCATCAAGTCTGCCCAACAAGTTTTTCATTTTTGTTTATTTTATTTCTTTTAGGGTAATAACTGCTGCTTCTTACAGGTTACCTCTTTTCTTCATGTCTGTCTTTTAGCAACTATGGATCCTCTGTTTTTATCCCACACCCTTTTGAACTTCATTACCTTTCTCATCTTCACTACCTCTTCTGGGAAGGCATTCTATGAATCCATCTTTTCCGTGAAGAAATATTTCCTAACACTGTTCCTAACTCCTATGACTAGAGGTCATGATATGAAATTCCATGACCCCTAGTTCTACATATTTCTTTCCATCAGAAACTGTTTTATTCTTGTGCATCATTAATGCCTTTCAGAAATGTAAAGGTCTGCATTGTATCTCCCCTGTCTCTCCTCTCCTCTAGGGTATACGTATTCAGGTCCTTCAGTATCATTTCATATAGCTTTTGATGCAGAGCCCTCACTATTTTGGTTACTTTTCTCTGGGCTGCTTCCATCCTGTCTCTATCTCTTTTGCGGTACGGTTTCTCTCATGTATATACTGTTTAACCTGGATTCCTGATCTGTTGTTAAAGTCTCTTGACAACCAATCAGCTCTTGAAAAAGTTGCCGTGATGAGGCAACCACACTGCCAAGCAGTGGCTCAGACACACTCTGCTGTTGTGCTGCTGCTCAAGTGCTCATTTAAAGGTGAATTTTAAAAGCCTGGTACATACCAAAACTGGGAGATACATGGACAAGTCGGACCAGTGAGCACCAAGCAGATTTTAAAAGCTGCCCAAGTATGCACGTACTTGCTGCTACCTACACAAATGAAAAGTTCCAGTAAAGGGGTGTGTGGTGTGATGTAGGCATGGTCTGGGCGGAGCATGGGCATTCCAGGATTTCACATTGAAATTAGCATGTAAATACTTATGCACACAGGCAGATGCCGGGGTCCCTTGCCATGTAACTACTTCTTCTGTGAATGATGTGTAAGTTGTAAAACAAAAAATTCTAGATAGATCAGCGGGATTTTAAAGGTCGGGGCTAACAGGGGAGAAGGGAGGCTATTAAACTAGGGGAGGGGGGTTTGCAAGTCCCATCCCTTACCTGGATGAACTAGGAAAACTGGTAATGGCATCAGTACATGTGCCTATTAAAATCCCCCCACTTAATGGCCACATCCCTGGGCACAGTCCAATCAGTGTGCGCACATGTGTGCCTGCGCACCAGTTTAAAAGTTACCATCTAATGAGGTAGTTTTCAAAGGAGCTACACATACAAATGTAACATACTATCATAGCAATTTTCAAAAGCCCATTTATGCACTTAGAGTACACTTATGCATCTCAGACCTATTGACAACTCAATGACATATATTGTAGCAATTTTCAAAAGCCCACCTACATGTATAAAGTACATTTACAAATGTAAAGCCAAATTTTAAGTATGTAAATTCTTTTGAAAATTACCCCTAATGAGTGCCCCTTGCATCATTATGTAATGTTCTTATTTGATGCCACTTTCTCACATGCTCACTGACACACACTGTGGAAAGAAACAGGGAGTTAGTTAAAGTAACTGGAAGAACTTTGTCACACAGCAGGTGGGGATAATAGTGGAACAAAAGTAATCACAAATAATAAATGTGGATCAGTATATTGCACAAGAGCTTAAGCATAAGAATCGTTAAGACATGAAAATGTAGCATGCTCTTTCTTAGTCTGCTTTGTAGTGACCAACTGAAATAGAAACAGAAAACATCTGCTGACTGCCTGATAAGGCCAGTGTCTAAACTGTCTGGGAGTCATGCGATAACAGGATGTCTCAAAGCAAAACCACAGCTTAAGGCATAATTCTGCTGAAATTGTGAACTCTAATTAGAACAACTGGACTTGCAAAACCTGGACTAGAGCCAGAAATGAGGGTATAAGTGAAATGTAATTAACAGTATCCAGTCAGATCACCAGAAAGAGAGAGTGTCTTGGCCATCTGTTGGTGTTGTCCGGGCCTGTTTGTCTCTTGATTTTCTCAGATACATTGACTCAAAAAAGAGAGACTGTAAGGGAAGTATCTTTGTACAAATCCTTATGCATATCTTTATTGCTGCAATGCTGTTTACCTTTACTGATCTATGCAATATTTACTGTGATACTGTTTGTTTTTGCTGATTTTCACAGAATTTTACAATATTTAGTAAACCAAGTATTTGCTTTTACAAGTTCTATGACATAATATACCACCACTCATCCCACAGTTTATATACATACAAATGCTCAATCATTCACACACTTTCTCACATGCTCCCTGACACTCACAAATACAGTGTCAGGGAGCATGTTCACAAACTTTTCAGACTCTCCCACATATTTTAAACACTTACACACACTCTATCACATGTTCACTGACACATATAAATGCTCAGTCTCACATACATTTTCTCAAATGCTGAGTTACATATGCTTACACACATATAGTCACACATACTTACACACTCTGGCTGGATCACTCACATACTCTCTCTCCCCACCCACCAAAAAATGCTGGAGCAGTAGCAGCAGCCTAGGGGGATGCAGGCAAAGCCCCAGTTAACAGGATTCCAGTGAGCTAGCTCCTTGTTGCTGTGGGAGGAAGTATCTTTTGTCTTAGGAAGGAGCAGGCTGTAAGTCTCCATACTCTGTTTTTTTAGGGTTTTTTGCCATGGCCTGAGGACTAGGGGGACCCGCAGCAGAGGAGCATAAGCCATGCAGCATGGACCCAGTGGTGAGGCAGCAGTGGGAGGTCTACCACCCACCTCCTGAAAAAGAGACTGAGCCCAAACAGTGAAGGGAGGTGGGTGCACTGTTTTCTGCCTTTGCAGTGAATATGGAGGGGCGGGTCTGAGACAGCAGCAAGAAGAAGAGTAGAAAGTCACCATAGCCACCGCCATGGGAAAGTTGAATGGCAGGAAGCCTTGGAGGAGGCTCCCACCAGAGGAGAAAAAGTGACTGTGGCCAGGGATTTGTTGCAGTGGCCCCATGGGCATGAAGCTCCTGTAAGTACACTAACCAGTTGATTGTCTGGACCGGCTCACTGAGGCATGCCCAAAGGCCCAATAGGTCAGTCTCAGCCAAAGCAGAGGGAGCAGGTAGAAGCTGAGAGAGCATCTTCTAGCACCTTATCAAATCACCATAGAGCATTCAGACTTGTGAAGTCCTCCCCATGACTTTGCTAAAACATTTTTAAATATTCAATGCCCACAGCAGCTGTGCTGGGATGTTATAGACTAGCCAACACAATACAGTGAGAGCTGAAAATAAAGATATATGGTAGGGGAGAAGTCTTTCCTAATTGTAGTTTCTATCTTTTGATGGTTCTCAAAGAAAAAATGCTGCTAGTAATTTCTCAGGGTTTTCAGGAGCAGATGTAATGATTCCCAGGAGAGAATTACACGCCTTTATCAAAGTGAAAAAAAGCAAACAAATAAATACAAAATAAAACGGCACATGCTGGGGATGTCTAGTAATAGCATTTTCATACTGAGTGCAGTCAGCTGTGTAGAAGATACTTTCCAAGCAAGTACAACTTACTAGAACCCTTTCCATGATTAAAGTTATTGCTTCTCACAAGTGGTGTATGCTGAAATGTGATCTTGAGTTCTAAGAGGTCAAAGGCCAGGGTATTAACCTCTCTGAGTCCTGAAATACTCACATTAAGCAAACAGAGTGGAAGCACAACAAAGTGGCACATGACCTATTCAAACGATTCAACAATGAGGATGGGACTTCCAAAATGAATGGCAAATAGATAATATGAAATATTAGAACTCCTAGTAGAAATGCAGGCAACCACCCAATCAGGTCTGTTTGGAAGGCTATGAGAATAGAACTGCCTAGCTGCTGGGTCTGTCTGGCAGGTTGCAAGTACAGCAGTATCTAGAGGTCCCAGCAGAGGTGGATTTATAACTGGCTGCCCTTAGGCATGTGGACAGCTGGCTGCCCTTTCCCACAACAAGATGGCACCGTACCATATCTGATGATGTAAAACAAGTGACTCACACAGCAGGGTGGCCGCCCCACTGGGGTGGCTGTCCATAAGCACCTGCCTCTTCTGCAAATTGGTTTAATCCACCCCTAAGTCCTAATGGAAACCCAGGCACTCATGTGGCCAAGTCTGTCTGGACCAGGGCTGTGCTTGCTGTGTGTTGACTGGGTTAGTGTGGCAGTTGGTGGTGGCAAGCTAGTGGCTTATTAAATTGTTCTTTTCCCTGTTTGGCTCGGGTAAATTAAATTACAAAAAGAGAGAGCCCCTGATTTCTTCTTTTTTGAAGTCAGCCACGCCAGGATAGAACAAATGTTCCTTTGAAGCCGACAGAAAAGTCATTATCACTTCATTGTGATATTTATTACCTTCAGCAGGGGGGGAAGGCAGTGCTGTAGTATTTGCTAAACTACACTGCCTGACACCAAGTAGACATTTCTAGGCAGACGAAAGTATTAGAATTTAGAGAGTGCTCCCGAGTTTCAACTAAAGAAGTATTCTCTACTAAAGGAAACATACCAATTCCGTAGATGGTAGAGAAAAGAAGCAGAATAAGTTGGGGGTTTTTTCCCACTTTCTACATGTGGGAGAAAGTAATGGTAGATTCCTAGACATTCAAGGCACCATTTTAGGGTGTGGATTTTGAGTTTGTCATTTCCAGAGGCAGCATGCTACATGCTTTTCCTCCCTTTTGTTTGTTTTTAGGGAAAAAAAACATCATTGTGAAGCCCTTAGCAGAGATCATCAATCACTCGCTAACCCAAGGATTAGTACCAGACACGCTGAAACTAGCCACCCTCAAAGCTCTCCTCAAGAAACCCAACCTGAACCCTACAGACCCGGCCAATTTTCGCCCCATCGCTAACCTACCGTTTGTTGCCAAACTTATGGAGAGAATAGTAAACAAACAGTTGTCGGAATACCTAGAAGACCACAAGATTCTCACAACAGCCCAATTCGGATTCCGCAAATCCCTCAATACGGAATCCCTCTTAATCTCACTGACAGCGTCCTCACTGGCTGGAGAAAAAGACCCCCTACCTCCTGGCACTTCTCGACATATCTGCAGCATTTGACACCGTAAAACACACTATCCTAATCAACCGGCTCTCAGACATAGGCATCTCAGGATCAGCCCTTGAATGGTTCAGATCATTCCTTAACAATAGGACATACAAGGTCAGAATAAGCAACAAGGATTCTCACCTGATCAAGTCCACTCTCGGAGTCCCTCAAGGATCTTCCCTCTCCCCTACCCTTTTTAACATATATCTTCTCCCCCTATGTCATCTGCTCTCAAGTCTAAAGGTCATACACTTCATATATGCCAATGATGTCCAGATTTTGCTGCCAATCACTGACTCCATCTCAAACACCATTAACTTCTGGAACAATTATCTACAGTCCATAAACTCCCTCCTCACTAGCCTTAACTTAGTACTCAATACGTCAAAAACGGAACTTTTGCTGATCACTCTGGATGACAACTTTCAGGCTAACAACAACCTAATCACACCGCTAATGATCACCCCCACACATGTAAGAGACCTTGGCGTTACTATCGACAATAGGCTGAACCTCAAAAAATTTGTCAAGAACACAACAAAAGAATGCTTTCACAAACTACACATATTGAAAAAGTTGAAAACTCTCCTCCATTTTCAGGACTTTGGAACAGTCCTCCAAACAATTCTATTTTCAAAAATTGATTACTGCAACTCTCTGCTAATTGGCCTTCCAACTATCACCACCAAACCACTACAAATGTTGCAGAACTCGGCTGCCAGGATTCTAACCAACACTAGTAGAGGAGAACACATCACACCTATACTAAAAAACCTACACTGGCTCCCTATCAAATCCAGAATCATATTCAAAGTACTAACCATAACCCACAAGACCATTCATTCCCAAACTTCGCTTGATCTAAGCTGCCCACTTCGTCCTCACGCATCTTCAAGACCAATCAGAACCAGCTACTTAGGCACCTTATATGCACCTCCAGCCAAGTCATTGCTCAAGAAACGTGCATTCTCGACTGCCAGCCCCTTTCACTGGAATGCCCTCCCCACTGACCTTTGTCTTGAAACTTGTAGTCGAACGTTCAAAAGAAGTTCAAAACTTGTTTTTTCACAAAAGCCTTCACTTAAAGATCTCTCCCCGAGCCATGACTCAGGGCTAGACTTATTCTCGCATTTCATAATCCCTTACGCTAGATGTCTGATGCCGTAACTATTTCATCTTATAACTTTGCCTCATGATTCTACCTGTTAGATGTACGTTATGCTGCACTCATGCTTATTAAGTCTGATGTAAACCTAACTTTTTGTTGACTGTTATTTGTAATTATTTGCATTTAAATAAAAGGGACTTTTGGATTTCTTAGAAAGAAATGTGGGTATGGAATCAAAGAGAAGGTACCTTTTGCCCTATTAAAGAATCCAGCTTTTATCCCTTTTATTTGGAGGAAGAAATGTTATCTACCCTTCTCTCCTCATTTTGGGTTACCTTTGGGAACTTGTTTATTTGTACCCTCAGGTAGTACTCAAGGGCCATGTGACCCAGTGTTATCTCCTAAAAGGAGAGCAGGAACCTCTCACCCAGGTGATCCAAGGATCTATCAAAGGTGACTGAAGGAATGAATCCTCATTCATTCCTGTGAAGAGGAAAAATTGGACTTCAGAGAAGGCCAGTGACAGCTATCTGGTGTTAATCACGGAGACATCACTTGGATAATGAAAGAAGGAGTGGAGATGCACCCCTCTGGTATCAATAAGGCCAGTGAGGAGATTGGACTGGGACATAAGAGCAAAGGTATGCTTTATGGGTCTTTAAAGTGTATTGTCTAAATTGGATTAGAGAAACCTGACTCTTGAAATTGGAAGAGAGCTTCGACTACCTTTACAATTGGCAAGGATCAGGACAGTAGTAGAAACAAGAGAAATGAAAGAAAAGCTACATTAAGAGTCACAAAGTCACAGATTTATTGAGGAAACAAACTTGTAAATGGATTGGATTGCAAAAGGATTTGTAAATAATCCTCTTTACTATTCCGTCATTATTTTTTAATAAAGTTAAGTTGGAAACCACTTTCAGTTTATGGCGTACTTATTATTTGTCTATTCAAAGACTGTCTTAACAATGCCCAGGGCCTTGGGGTAACCCTCGCCCTCGGGTAGGGAATCTTGAAACTCAGAAAGGGACTTAAGAACTGTATGGGAAGTTTGTGAAGCTTAAGCTCTTGTAATTAATTAAAAGTGACCCTGGGACTCCAGAGGGAGATTCGCAGCCCAGGGGTTACAATTATAATTAACTCTTCTTAGTCAGTGCATGGAACATTATTTTGGATTCAGGACTTAGGCCCGGATTTTAAAAGGCCTATGTGCGCCGGGCCTATTTTAAAAAGCCCCGTCCATGTGCGTAAAGCCCCGGGATGCGTGTAAGTCCCGGGGCTTCGATAAAGGGGCGGGGTGGGGCGGGGCTAGAGGCCCCCGGCACAGCAGCCATTTGCCGCTGTGTCAAAGGATCACATGCCAGCAGGGTGCCGGCGCGCGCAACCTGCGCCTGCCCCGAAGCAGGCACGAGAGGTATGATAAGCATTTTGGGGGGGGTTCAGGATAGGGCTAGGGGGTGAGAAGGTTAGGGGAAGGGGTAGGAAGGTTAGATTAGGGGGTAGGGAAGTTCCCTCCCAGGCCGTTCCTAAATTGGAGCAGCCTGGGAGGGAACGGAGGAAGGCCATGGGCGGCGGCGCACACAAGTTGCACAAATGTGCACCCCCTTGTACGAGCCGACCCCCGATTTTATAACATGCGCGCACCTGTGCACGCATATTATAAAATTGGGCGTCCATGTGTGTGCGCCAGGTAGCGCGCGCACACAACCATTTAAAATCTACCCCTTATTATAGGCTTTTATATCCAAAACTGGAGTGGGCAGTACCTACTTGGAGCCAATGAGGAGCAAGGGAAGCTGCAATTAAAGCTTCTCCTCATGACTATATTCATCCTTTTCTCTCAAAAATAATGTAAAAGGTTTATTAGTGTAAGAACATAAGAATTTGCCATACTGGGTCAGACCGAGGGTCTATCAAGCCCAGTATCCTGTTTCCAAAAAGGATCTTGCCAGGTACTTGTGACTTGGATAGGCCACTGTTGGAAACAGGATTCTGGGCTTGATGGACCCTCGGTCTGACCAATGCTTATCATTTCTCAGTGTTCCAATGCTAATCATGTGCTTCTGTTTCCTATAGAGTAGGAGTATGTATATGCACTGATTTTGTTTGCATTACTTGCAAAAGTAATATATTTTATTTTATTTATTTAGATATTGTGTATTTATGCTATTTATTTTTTGTTGCTTTTATTTTCTGCTCCAGCCTCTCCTCCCCACCCTAGGAAAACCATTAGTTGTGTAGCATGCTACGCATGGCCATTTTAAATCACACGGCTGAGGGATGGAGTTATGTGGCCCCTCCCATAAGTGGTGTGGCTTTACAGAAAGAACACAGATACCTAGCAAGCTAGATGTTAGGGTAATGGCCACGCTGGTGTTGGTTACAGTTTGGATTATTATGGGGCCTTGTGATTAGACATGGGAAATGAGAGTGCTGGGTGTGAATTCAATAAAGATCTTTCATGGCCATCACCCCGGGAGGATGGAGTACAGAGGAGGAAGAAAACAAAAACTATTTTGGATAAGGGGTGATATTCTAGAGGTGGTCACCCTCTATGACTGCCAGCTGGGATATATTCTTGATAATAGAGACAGGAATAAGGAGGCAGATAGGATGACCTAGTTGACAATCTACTATGTTCTCTTGGGTCCCTTTTAATGCTTATGTTGCTAGGGCTCATGTGCAGCCTGTTCAGTGCAAACAAAATTTATATACAAAGATGTTGTTAAGTTTTTGGGCATTTTTACAAGCGTCAGAAAGAGGGGAAAGCTGCCGCCCTTGCACAGAGTTTCAGATTGTTGATGGTTTTCAAGTCAAGACCCCAAAGCATTTGTGTTCTTTCAAGGGAAGAGGCTTTAGTTCCAGACCCCATCCCCAGTCTTGTAATTCACTTCTCTTAGAGCGTCTGCCCTAGTCATTGCGTGACCAGCATTTTGCAGATGCTGGCTCTATTATATGTTGCCTTTAAAGAAGGAGAATGACTTTCTGTCAGTTGACTCTTGAGATTTTTATTTTTCAATACCTATTGTATCCTCATCGGGATTAAATCAGCCTTTCTCTGAGCTGCTGGGTTACCATTTTCATTATCCTGCTCATATAAATGAGAACTTGCAGAAGTAATTATGAAGAGTGCTGTGTGTGATACTATAATGAAGCTTTTAGATCAAAAGAGACAAAGGCGTGCTTATAACAGAGAACCTAAAACCTGGTGAATCTTCCCACCTAACCAACGTGTCCTCTGTGGCTTTCAGCCAGGGTCAGATCACAGACGTTTTTGGGCAGAAGGACCTTGCAGTTATATGAATTATTTTGCACGGCCCCATGTGTGCAGACAGCTCTGTATAAATAATTTCATTACTATCTGCTACATGTAGAACCCAATGGTTTCCAAATTATGTCCTCAAATACCCCACTCCCCGACAAGGCTGAATTTCCAGGATATCCAGTATGAATATTCATAAGATGTATTTGCATGCATTTGTTCAAAGAACCAGGTTGTACATTCCCTGAAATCCAGACCTGTTTGGGAGGGTGGGGAGAGGTGGAGGGTATATGAATTAGATTTGAAAACCACTACCCTGTGGCTATTCTTTTTTAGGCTGGTGGTGGCCTAGAATGTCTTAAGATTTGGGGGAAGCATGAGGGATCAGTGATGGGATACACACCTCAACTGCTTTAAGTTTCTTTTATCATTGTCCCATGGCCTTCAACTGGCTTGCTTTGTTCCTACTGTTCTGAACTCTAATAGCTATTCCCAGTGAACCTAGCATTAAATGGAAACAATGAACAGAAGTTATTCAAATGCTTGATTATCAAACCTGAAAGAATTCAGTGGGAGCCAGTATGCTTCAGTTATGGACTGAATCTTTCACTGGGTCTTCCTACCTTAGCTAGTGCTATCAGAATTCACTTTAGAAGCATTTACAGTTGCGTTCCTCATCGCTAAGAACCCCAGCTTCACATATACTCATCTCCTAATACTAGGGTAGATTTTAAAAAATTGCGCGATCGCGTACTTTTGTTCGCGCACCAGGCGCAAACAAAGGTACGCTGGATTTTATAAGATACACGCGTAGTCGCATGTATCTTATAAAATCCGGGGTCGGCGCGCACAAGGGGGTGCACATTTGTGCAACCTGCGCGCGCCGAGCCCAGCGCGCGCTGCCTGTTCCCTCCAAGGCCGCTCCGATTTCGGAGCGGCCTCGGAGGGAACTTTCCTTCGCCCTCCCCCCATCTTCCCCTCCCTAACCCACCCCCCCCGGCCCTATCTAAACCCCCCCCCCCCCTTACCTTTATTCCACGATTTACGCCTGCGAAAAGCAGACGTAAATCTTCGCACGCCGGCCGGCTGCCCCGCTCCGTGTTCTGGTCCCAGGGGCTGGTCCGGAGGCCGCGGCCACGCCCCCAGGCCGAAACCACACCCGCGTCACCGCCACCAAAACGGCGCGTCACGCCTCCGAAATGCCGCGTCATTCTGCCACCCCCCGACACGCCCCCCTCCCGCCCCTTTTTAAAAACCCCGGGACTTACGCGCGTCCCGGGGCTCTGTGCGTGCCGGCGGCCTATGCAAAATAGGCACGCCGGCGTGCAGGGCATTTAAAATCCGCCCCAATATTTGTACACTTGGGAACACACTGGGGTAGATTTTGAAAAACTGCGCAATCGCGTACTTTTGTTTGCGCAGCAGGCGCAGCAGGCGCAAACAAAAGTACGCTTCTAAAATCCTGGATCGGCGCGCTCAAGGCTGCCGATTTTGGGCAGCCGGCGCGCGCCGAGCCGCGCAGCCTGCCTCCGTTCCCTCCAAGGCCGCTCCGAAATCGGAGCGGCCTCGGAGGGAACGCTCTTTCACCCTCCCCTCCCCTTCCCCTCCCCTTCCCCTCCCTTCCTCTACCTAACCCACCCCCCCAGCCCTATCTAAACCCCCCTGCTACCTTTATCCATGGATTTACGCCTCCCGGAGGGAGACGTAAATCCACGCGTGCCAGCGGGCTGCTGGTGCGCCGAGACCGGATCCGGGGGCGGTTCCGGAGGGTGCGGCCACGCCCCCGGAACGCCCCGGCCCGAACCCCCCCCCCCCCCCGGGCCTGCCCCCGAAATGCCGTGCCCCGCCCCCAAAACGCTGCGTCGTTCGGCCCCCGCCCCCGACACGCCCCCTTCCGAAAACCCCGGGACTTACGCGCTGCTCGCCCGGATTTACGCGAGCAGGGCTTTGAAAATCCGCCCGACTGTTTCTGCCTCTGAAATCAGCACTGGTCTCATTCATATTCTCAGTCCTAATTAAAACATATTTTTGCTGTATTGGTTTAAAGTTCCACTGATTTCTTCAAAACTAGCCCAAAGGTGAAATGTATCCAAAATGAACTGGATTTGCTACAGGGAAACGTTGAAAAGGTTCCTGCAACACCAGACCATTGTTTTGCTAGCCTTCTGATTGTGGCTGCCACGTAGAGCATTCCCCTCATGGTTACAGGAAAGAATGTATCCAGTGTTGATCAAAAGAGACTTAAGACCTACTTCAACAGTATTTTATTTACTTCCAAATTTTTCTATTCTGTTGAATTAAAAAAAATTGGTTCTATGTTGATTTATGTACATAAATTCACTTTGAAACTTCCCAGGTTGTGCAAGTACGTGCGCAGGAATTTATTCCTGCTTCCCAGCAGCGGTAACTTTCTGCTTGTACATTTCAATGCATACTTTTGAAAATCTAAAGTATGTGGGTAAATGCTTTTGCTGTCCCAACTTAGTCCCTACCCAGAACACCCACCTTGAGTATGGGGGAAAAGTACGTGTGTAATCAAGTTACGAACCCACACAAACTCCCACATGATTTTCACAACATAAGAACATAAGAAGAACATAAGAACATAAGAAAATGCCATACTGGGTCAGACCAAGGGTCCATCAAGCCCAGCATCCTGTTTCCAACAGTGGCCAATCCAGACCACAAGAACCTGGCAAGTACCCAAAAACTAAGTCTATTCCATGTAACCATTGCTAATGGCAGTGGCTATTCTCTAAGTGAACTTAATAGCAGGTAATGGACTTCTCCTCCAAGAACTTATCCAATCCTTTTTTAAACACAGCTATACTAACTGCACGAACCACATTCTCTGGCAACAAATTCCAGAGTTTAATTGTGCGTTGAGTAAAAAAGAACTTTCTCCGATTAGTTTTAAATGTGCCCCATGCTAACTTCATGGAGTGCCCCCTAGTCTTTCTATTATCCGAAAGAGTAAATAACCGATTCACATCTACCCGTTCTAGACCTCTCATGATTTTAAACACCTCTATCATATCCCCCCTCAGTCGTCTCTTCTCCAAGCTGAAAAGTCCTAACCTCTTTAGTCTTTTATTCATATAAACCAGGGTTTATGCACTTAAATCCTTTTGAAAATTACCCCATAATCCACTAAATATGCAAATGATACAAAACAACATAAAAACAAATTATGATAAAACAACTGAAACAGATAAAAAAAAAATCTGTCTGGTAGCTCAGAGGATAGGAAGGCTCTCCTTGAGCCTAGAGATTCTGTTAAACAATCGCAAGGGATTGAGTGTGCTGAAAGTCTGAAATTTCACTGCCTGGACTATTTTATAATATCCTGGAGTAACTAATCTATTAGTGTTGCGCCGGGAGGCGGACCCTTGGCCTAGTGCAGGATTGGTAGGCTCCCTGGTCGGCCCCAGAGAGCGCCTGCCACCAGGAGGCAGAGCACAAGAGGAGACAGAGGCTAGCTGGAGCTTCACCACTAGCAACCTGGGGTTCCCTCAAGTTGAGCCTTTGGTTACCCGGGCCGCCTGGTCTTAGGTGGGCCTCACAGGATCTCCTTGAGAAAAGTTCAGAGGTGTGCCTACCATGATTAAGGGTGTGCGGTCGATGTTCAGGCTAGAAGTCCGGGGTGCCACGGAAGGCCAAAAGAGAGTCTCTAAGTGTATGGCAAGGATTAAGGCCAGAATCAAGGAAGCGTGGTCAAGTCAATGCAGGGGTCAATTACCAGCAGTCAGTCCGTGGGTAGTCAGCCAAAGCAGAGGTCAGGTTCCAGAGGGCAGTCAGACACAGTCGAGTTGAGGCAGAGGTTAGTTCCGGGCAACGTGCAGACATGGTCAGTAGTCAGGCACAGGTCGGTTCCAGGCAGCGTGCAGACGTGGTCGAGGAAACAGGCAGGAGGTCAAATCCAGGCGGCGATCAACGTAGTGAAGAGCAGGCCAAGGTCAGTACTGAGAAGACAGTCTGTGGGGAGACGAAGGAACAGAAGGGCGCTGGAACGAGACTGGAACAAGGCTGGATCGAGACTGGAACAAAGACTGGAAACGCAGAGGCAAACTAGAAATCACAATGTGATCGACCCGATTGCCAAGGCAAGGAAGTGATGGCAGGGACTTCCTTTAGTACGCTGATCAATCAGGGCACGCGGCGGAGCTGGGATGCGCCCCTGGCCCTTTAAGGGACTGGGCGGTCCGTGCACGCACGCCTAGGGGCGGGGCCGATGCCACGGAGGACGTCGAGCCCCGCCGTGAGGCCTGGCTGGAAGTGGAAGGCCCGGCGCCGCGGAACGCCGAGACCTGGCTGCGCTCGCTGCCACTGCAGAGGAGGACGCCCCGGGACCCGTGGTGGAGTCTGTGAGGTGAGCAGGCCCGGGCACAGGCTGAGCGAGGACGGGACGCGCAACAATCAGCCTTTAAAAGTCCTAAGTTGCTAGAGAACCCTAAAGGCCCATTAAATAAAGGCAACGAACAAAAGGTCCATTGTAAACTAGATCAGACAATGGCATCAATCCCTTTTAAAGAACTAACTGCTATTAACAGAAAGGACGTGAAGAATGGCCTAGTTGCCGTGAAGAAAAGCCTGACAGCTGGTAAAGGTTTCCTAACTTGGCAGAAAGGGACTCCAGTGGCTGCTGAATCTGTTCAATAAAATAAAGGAGCTTGGAGGTATTCCAAAAGTGTGGCGAGAAGCAAGAGTCACAATAACCAAACCAATACTCTTGTGGTCAAATCTGCCCAGCAACACTTCCTGAGTCTTAGGGGGGAAAAAACCTGGATATATTCTCAAGTCGTCCAATAGGGGTAACATTTAAAACACATCAGTCTCCCTAATCTCTTAGAGCAATTGATGGATGAGGAGACAGCAGCCTCATATAAGATGGCCCATTTTGCCATTTCGAAGGACATTGTGAAATGCTGAGGCAGTGAAGGATGGATCATAAGGTGACATGTTGGACTGGGTGCCTCTGTTTGCAAGACAGGACAAATTCATGGTTTTGTTTTGGGGGGTTTTTCAGCAAAATGAGAGGACAGCTCCTTCAAATGTGGGTCAGCTGGCTGTTCTAAAAGTCTTTTTCTGTAACAATCAGCATTTTTTTAAAATTAAAGCCTTCATGCCTGACTTCCTGAGAGCTTTGGAACTGCAGCTATATGTCGATGACCAAAACTGGACACTGCAAAACAAACGCTCTCCTAATCTTCTCTCATTATCAAGTCATTTACCCTATATTTATTTATTTATTTATTCAACTTTATATACCGACTTTCAAATACATGTCAAGGCGGTTTACATTCATAGAGTTTGCAGTAGCAAATTCAAAAATATATAAGCAACTTGTCAGTTTAACTTTTACATACTTTCAATAGTCTATTAATCTGAAAAATAATATAAAATATACAATTAAAACACTAAAAAAAACACTTTAAAAAATTATAATTAAATTTAAAATAATTCTAAAAAGTATATAAGAACCCATCCACGTTCAAGCCCTTAACTAAACTTATCCAACCTCCCTTATCCCTATTGCTCTTTATGTACCCTTGAAACCATTTTGATGTTGTACTTATTCCTTCAGCCCTCCTCAACTTTATATTTCTGGTAATCGATCAATTACCTTGAGTAAACGCCTGTTTAAATAACCAGGTCTTTATCAGTTTCTTAAAACTGTTGATGTTATCCTCTAAGCGAATGTCTACCGGGAGGGAATTCCACAATTTAGGACCTGCCAGGGCCAATGACCTCTCTCTCACTGATCCCAAATGGGCTAATTTGGGTGATGGAATTGTAAGTAGTGCCTGTCCAAGTGATCTTAAATTCCGAGCCGGAACATGAATGCATAATGAAGCATTCAGCCATTCAGTATTAGAGCCATATACGGCCTTATGAATTAGTGTGAGACACTTGTAATGAATACGGAACTGCACAGGAAGCCAATGCAGTTCCATCAATACGGGAGAAACATGATCACATCTATTTGTGTTAGACAAAAGTCGGGCCGCAGCATTCTGCAATAATTGCAGCGGGCGAATAGTTGATAACGGGACCCCAAGAAATAAGGCATTGCAGTAATCTATTTTTGGTAGTATCAGGGCCTGCATGTAGGAGACCTGGAAGCAGAGTACTGGCTAAGTGCTCACTACTACCTCCTGTCTGATCCAGTATCAGTCCTACTCATGTTACAGAGCTTCAATACATTGCAGACAATTCATTCGATTTTTAATTTTTGCTCCAAAAAAGCAAAAAAAAACAAACCAAAACCAGGGTGGTTTTTCTATTTGGAGCTCAGCAGAAGTTGCAAGGATTCAGAGTGGAGAGACTCCGCCTCAGGGACTTTGGAAAATGAATCCAGTGCTGTTCTGCAGTTCAATTGGACAGTGGTCTGCAGCAGGGAGGAAGTAATTAAAATGAAGCCTCTAAAGCTTTTCCCTTATACAGATGTTATGGAAGGTCGAACGGACCTAGTGTCCGGTCGGCCGGGGTAATGTGGGCCCAGGCTCGCTGGTGAGGTAAGCCCTGGCCCCCCGGCTGGGGTAGCGGGAGGCAGCGGGGGGGGGGGGGGGGGGGGGGGAGTGCTTCGGTGGGGGTCGGCGGGAGGGGCGCGAGGAGCGCACGTGTGCGCTGCGGCAGCCGCTACTGGCTGGGGACCAAGCAGGGGATGCACTGGCTGGCGGCAATTGGCCAGCCAGCGCGAATCTGCCGAGGATGGGGGGAGCGCGGGGACGCCTGCTAGCTCAGTCGCTTTCAGCATCTGAGCAGCAGGCTAGGGTTTTTTTGGGGGTTTTTTGGTGCCGCCGCTGTTGTGAACTGAGCAGCTCTGCCAGGTCCTCCCTCCTTATTCTTTTCCTGCTGTTTCAGCTATGGTAGCAATTTTTCTCGTTAACTCCAGTCGCTGCCTGCTCCTGGGTCCTTGGGGAGATGGAGTCAGAGGAGGCAGCGTGGGTGCCAGGGAACGTCTGGGAGGCGATGGGTTCGGAGCCAGCGCGTGGTCAGTCGGATGATGGAAGCGCTGGACAGGTGAGTGCCGCTTGGGCTGAGGAGGTTCGGGGAGGATGGGGGGGGGGGGGGGAGTGGGCCGCTTGCACCGTTTCACTCAGCAGGGGAGGGAGGGGGAGTTGAGGGGCCTGTCATTCGGTACTTGCTACGCTGGGCAGGGGTGTAGGTAGGGGGAGGGGGCCTCGAGCCTCGCGCTCGCAGTCCCGGGTGCGAGTTCATGCTGGGGGTTTGGGCTGGGGGGGGAGAGTTGGCTGCGGGGGAGGGGACAGGTGGCGGGGTAGGAAGTAGTTTTGGGTTCTCTGTGGGAGGCACAGCCCAGTTACCGGCCCTTCCAGAGGCGGGTGCCAGGGCGGGCCCGGAGGTGGTTTTCGCTGCTGCGCCATCGCGAAAGGGGATGAGGTCAGGGAGGGGTCGGTCGGGGGGCGCCCACTTGCGGAGATTTTGTGGTGGGCCTTCTCCGATGGCTCAGGAGGGGTGGGGTATCCCGGACCTGGCGTCTGCGGTTGTAGGGTTTGGAGGGGAAGGGAGGGAGGGAGGGGGAGCGGAGGGTCGGCCTCCTGGTGTCTTGCCAGGAACTGCCACGGGTCTTCCACTTTCTGGATGTGGGTCATTGGGGGGCGAGGGTGTGGCCTGGTAGCGACACCCCTTTCAGCCACATGGGCAGGGTAGTCCCGGACGGGATGATGGGGGCCTGGTGGCGGGTCGGTGGGGGCTTTCCGGAATGGTGGGCGGAGTGGCGGGAGTGTGGGGCCTTTCTCTGGGGACGGTGCCTCCTCTCGCGCCTGGTTTTATTTCCCCACAGGTGGAGCTGGCGGAGGGATCCTGGGATGCACCAGGCCCTTCGCGGAGCCTGGCGCATCCCAGCTGGCAGAGCCAGTGGAGCCAGCGGAGCGGTGGGCGCCATCGGATCGTGGGGAGGTCCTTGGATTGGCTGCAGCAGTGAGGCCTCCGGAGGGTGAGTTTGTCCTTTTTCCGAGGGCGGAGGTCAGGGGGGAGTTTGTGTTCCTGTCGGCGGGGTGCGAGGGGATAGTGGCGACGGGCCGGCCCAGGGTATCCGGGAGACGGCGAAGCCAAGGAAAAAACTGCGGGGCGCACGAGAGGTAAGTCCAAAAGGAAGCGCGTGCGGTCCAGCTCCTCGGAGTCTACTTCTTCCTCGTTATCTTCCTCCTCTTCCACCTCGTCGGATTCGGTGAGGTCGGCGGTTCCAGGTGTTTTGGGTAAAGATGCGGAGAGGAATACCCATGCTTTGGTTGCCTTAACGGAATTATGGGAGGAAGTTCCGCGGGCTATGCGGAAGAAGATCTGCAAACGGAAGTTTATTGATATTTTTCAGTTGTTGGAGGGCCGTAGGGGTAGGAAACGGGAGAAGAAGAATCACAAGAAGAGTGACTGTTTTCCTGGAATACAGATGAAGGTGGCTCGAAACGTCCACAACTGGATACGTGCCTTTTTGCAGTTGGCAAGCGTCATCGGACATCGGAACCAGACACAGTATGGCCCCTTGTTGGCGTATGCGGATGCAATCTTGGCCGCCAGCAAGACGTACAAAGGGTGGTCATGGTTGAACTACGACGAACGTTTTCGGGACCACATGGAGGAAAATAAGTTCATGTCCTGGGGCACCCAGGATGTGGGGCTCTGATTGACGCAGATGGCATCAAAGATGCACTTAAGTGTGGGCTCACAAGGAAGTGGTTCTAGCCGGCCTTTTCGGCAGGGGCCACCAGCAGTTGGCGCGGGTAAATCGGGGTACCGGGGTCAGTGACGTCTGTTGGAGATTCAACAGATCTTCCTGTCTGTTCCTCGACTGCAAGTTCCAGCACACTTGTGCCTCCTGCGGGGCAGGCCACCCCTCCTCTCGCTGTGGTAAGCGTCAGGGGGATGGAACGGGGGTGTCCTCCGGGCCCAAAGGATCGGTCAAGTGATGTCTCAACTAGAGCAGATACTCCTATTAGCATCGAGGCGTTGCTTCCTTGGTTGAGGGTCTATCCGGTGCGGGGGGGGGCTTCGTTGTTGTTAGAGGGGTTTACGGTGGGTTTCTCTATACTGTGTTCGGGTCCGGGGCTGGTGGAGGGGGGGGGGGGTAAACTGTCCCTCGGTGAAGTGATTGTTGCAAGTGGTGGAGGCTAAGTTGCAGTCGGAGATTGCTTTGGGCCGGATAGCGGACCCGTTTGCTACTCCGCCGTTGCCGGATATGATTTGGTCCCCATTGGCGGTTGTCCCTAAGAGGGAAGTGGGTAAGCATCGGCTAATCCACAACCTGAACTTCCCTGAGGGTGGGTCGGTAAGTGATTGCATCCCTAAGGAGTTGTGTGTCGTTCGCTATGTTTCTTTCGATTCAGCCATGTGCAAGGTCAGGCGTTGTGGGCCGGGGGCCTTGATGGCTAAGGTGGACATCGAGTCCGCTTTTCGGTTGTTGCCGGTGCACCCTGAGAGTTTCCGTCTGCTGGGTTTTCGATTTAACCAGTCATTTTATTTCGACAAGTGTATGCAGATGGGCTGTTCTATTGCCTGTGCGTATTTCGAGGCCTTCAGTTCATTCCTGCACTGGGTTGTAGGGAGATGTTCAGGGTCGCAGAACATCGTTCATTATTTGGACGATTTTCTGTTCATCGGCAAAGCTGGCACGGCCGATTGTGGGAAGCTGTTGCGGTGTTTCCAAAAGGTGGCGGGCGAATTCGGAATTCCTTTGGCATCCGGCAAGACAGAAGGTCCGTGTTCCAGACTGGTATTCCTGGGGATCGAGTTGGATTCGGTGGCAATGCTGTTGCGGTTACCGGAGGACAAAGTACAATGATTGCGGGACTTGGTGCGGAGGGCTTTGGAGCGGCCGAAATTGTCCCTGCTAGAGGTGAATCGTTGGTGGGCAGCCTTAATTTTGCATGTCGGGTGATTCCAGTGGGCTGGAGTCTTTTGCGAAGACTGTCATTTGCGATGTCCAGGGTGTGGCGGCAATACCATAGGATACGGGTGACTGTGCCAATCCGAGAGGATTTGCGCGTCTGGGACAGATTTTTGGTGGACTTTAACGGGTTGGCGTTTTGGCAATCTGATCCCACGAGCAACCAGGCTTTGGAGTTTATACGGATGCTGCAGGGGCGGCGGGGTTTGGGGCTTATTTTCAAGGGTCATGTTGTGCTGCGGGCTGGCCGGAGGAATGGGTGGTATCGGGGGCAACCAGGAACATCACTTTCTTGGAGCTGTTTCCAATTGTGGTGGCTTTGCACATCTGGGGTCCGAGGTTGCGGGGTAAGAGAGTCATGTTCTGGTGCGACAATATGGGTGTAGTGGAGGTGATCAACAAGAGGGCGGCGAGATGTTTACTGGTCTCAGAACTGTTGAGGGAGTTGGTGATGTGTTGTATGTCCTTGAATGTGACTCTTTGGGCTCGACATGTCCTGAGTGTGGCTAACAGTGTTGCTGACTCTCTTTCTTGTTTCAAATGGAACTTGTTCCGAGAGTTGGCCCCGGATGCGGAACCCCGTGGGACTTCAGTGCCGTCTTTCCTCTGGAGGTTCGGTTCCCGGAGGCTTGGAAATTGCTGCGGGTGTCACTAGCCCCCTCCACGTGGTCCTCTTACATGGGCGGGGCACGCAAGGTGGTAGAATTCTTATCTTCTGCAGGGTGGGCGGGGGGTCCGGTTTCAGATGCTTTGATTTTGCGCTTTTTTGAGCATGCTAAGGGGGATGGTCGTTCGAAGGCGGCGGTGAGCCGGCAGCTAGCAGGGTTCTCTTTCTTCATGCGTGCTCATGGGTGGGATTTCCCGGTGGGGCGGTTCTTGGTCAGGAGGCTGTTGGCGGGTTGGTCTAGAGAATTGGGGAGGGGGTGGATAAACATTGGCCTATCACGCATGATATTTTGCTGTTGCTCTGGGACTCGTTAGCGAGCGTCTGCTTTTCACCGTATGAGACAGTACTCTTTCGTACGGTGTTTGTTTGGGCATTTTTCGGGGCATTCAGGGTTAGTGAACTTGTTGCGAGGTCCGCATCCAGTGTGGACTTTCCCGGCCTCCTGGCGCAACACGTGTTGGTCACCAGTTCATCTGTTTCGATACGCATTCCGAGGTCCAAGACTGATCAACGGGGAAAGGGCTCGTCGGTCATCTTGTAGGTGGTTCTCGGCTTATGTACTTGCCCAGTAGCTAACGCGGTGCAGTATTGCCAGGTTCGGGTTCGGCCCATTTTTCTGGTCCACGTGGATATGCGACCTTTGACAAAGTACCAGTTTGAGATGGTCCTTCGTTTAGCGTTGTCTGTTGTGGGGTTGGATGCCCGGTCTTTCGGAACACACTCCTTCCGGATTGGGGCGGCGACTTCGGCGGGGTTGTCCGTGACGGTGATCTGCAGGATCGGTAGGTGGCGTTCAGGCGCTTTTGAGGGGTACATCCGTCCCGGGAATCGTCGGATGTGAGCGGTGTCTAACTGTGGTCTCTTTACAGGTGCGGAGCATGCTGGGAAGTCCGTGTGGATCATCAGGCATTCCTACATTCACTGGGCGCATAAGCACGCGTGTGGATGACCATATGGGCCTCATTTGGACTTGCAGAGCAGGGGGGTGAGGGTGCATTGGCTAGGGAGGTGGGGTATGGTGTGGGATGAATTAATTGACTGTGTGCGGCGTGGGCAGGATCGGCTGGGGCAGCCACAGGCGGTGGTTATTCACTTGGGGGGGAACGACTGGGGAAAACTGTCAGGAAGACAGTTCCTCAGCATGGTCCAGAAGGACTTGATGACTGTGTCGATTTTGTTGCCGTCCACGATGCTGTTGTGGTCAGACATCCTTTTGAGGCCTGCTGAATCAGAGAGAGTGATCTGGCGGCGGAGTAGGGCCAAAGCCAACCAGCAGATAGGTTCTTGGTTGGCACGCCTGGGGGGCAGGCATATCCTGTATGAGTGGTTCTGGGGTAAGGTGACTGGATTGTTTGGAAAGGACGGGGTCCTCTTGTCCTTTATTGGAATGGATCTTTTCCTAAATTTGATTCAGGAGGCCTTGTTATTGTTTGTAAGGCTCAGGCCTCCATGGGATTTTAATAAAGCTGCGGCCCTGTTTAACCCAAATCTCTGTTATTTGTGTTTTGATATGTGAAAGAGGGCGGATGCGAGTAAGTGAAGTCCTGGATGCCCATATTATCACGATTATTATTATCATCCTCATCATTTGCACAGCACATACCAGATATATGCAGGACTAGACAGAGGCACATAAGAGGTGGTCCCTGCTCCTTGGAGCTTGCAACCTTAAGTTAAAACAGACAGACAAGATCCAGCCTGGATGCCCAAGTGGTGGAAGCTTTCACTTTCTTCTTGTTCGACATTGGGCTACGATTTAAATTTTATTCAGACTCTCTATTCTAAAGTGTCCTGCAGTCTGGTAATTCATCTCCTGGAAGAATAAATATTGATAGCACAGAGAATTAATTTTGCCCAGTGTTGATGCTGAAAGAAAACCCGTAGTGTCTGAAGATCTTCCCGTCGTGTGTAATAAATTAGAAGGCTCAGCCCTTTATGATCAGAAATGTGCTTTTCATTCTTTGAAGGATGGTAATAGAGCTATGAATGGAAGTGCAGTTCCTCACCAAAATGGTGTCTGAGCTGAGAAGGGAGCAGCAGACATGGACGCAAGATGAAATTACATTGCAGTGGTAATCTTTCAGTGGACTCTGTTACAGCCTAGTAAACTTTAAACCCACTTCTGGGACCTACCAGTGGGGCCGATGCAATATGGTGCGCTGAGCCGAGCGCACTCCTAACGTGCAGTTGGACACGGGTAGAATAGGCGCTAATCAATCCCCTAATGCAATAAGGGGATTAGCGTATATTCAACGTGCGTCCAACGCGGAGGGAATGTAATAGCGCTCTTCACATGCAAATGAGGCTATTAGGCATTCACTCCCGATGCAAAAAGAAAAATGTGCATCTCGGACGTACATTTAACTGTCTTCTATTAACGCCTGCCAGGAGCAGACGTTAATAAATGTGTGCATCAAAAAAAGAAGAAAAAGAAAAGAAATAAAAGAAAAAAATTGGATGATTGGGCCCATCACAAAAACCGACACCAAGTTTAACGGCCTCGGTTTTCGTTGTCGGCAGACAGCCACGAAAACTGACGCCGATATACCCAAATCCCCCTACCAACCCCAACAAAGAAAAAAAAAAAAGCTCTCTCTATATTTAATGCATAACCATGGAGCAGCCGAATCCAGGGCGAAGAGAGGAACTTTCCCTGCCGAACCACCCACAGCCCCACACACACTTCCCCTCAGCAGCGGCCCACACCTATCGGACCCGTCCCAGCAAGCACCCACCACGTGAGGTCCCCGATACCGCGCCGTCGCCGTTCTCCCCTTCTGCTTCCGTTTTATTTTAAAGTCATATTTGCAGTGGGTTTTGCTTGGGCGAGTGGGGGGAGGCGGGAGATCGAGTCACACGTCAGCTCTTCCCGGGCAACGTCTGCCGCGGCCCTCCCCCGCCAAGCACCGCCCTGCCCGATCCCTCCAGCGTCGGTTTCCCTGACTACCGTACGGCGCTCATGAAAACCGTCTGGGTTCGCGACCCCCCCAATTTAAATATTGCATGGTGCCCCCCCCTTTGAGAGAGTGGGGGCTGACTGTTCGCACCCGCTTTCTACGCGCCTTGATTGCATCGGCACACTTGCTGTGTACACTGTATTTACTGGCACACATGCTGTGTACACTGACAGGCAAAGCAGGCAGTCCCCCTGCTGGGTGAGTCCCTCGTTTTACATCATCAGCTGCGGCGCTGCACCAGCTTGGGTAAGGGGGCAACTGGCCATCCAGGGGGATAAATCTGCCTCTGGCTGGGTGCTCTCTCCTGATGTCCTGTATTCTCCTGCTGGAAGCTTCTTCTCCAGCAAATCCAATAGCGGGAGGGAAGGGATGACACTCAGGAGAAGCCACGGACTATTTATCTGAATCCTATCCTAACCCTCTATTGATCAATATTAAATTAGTGTTCAGCATTAAGACTGATCTATTTATCCCTGTCTTAGTGGCTCATTATATTTGTTGTATTACGCATTAAAAACAGAGATTGAAAAACTATTTTTAACCAAAATGTGCGTTGGCGAGGGGGGAAGAGTTCATTTTATGAGCAGAAAAATTCACTCTGGAAAGCGTTGCAGTTAAGTTTCTCCAAATCCACCCCCCCCCCCCCCCAGACTGAGTCCAGTTTTCATGGTAACCAAAGATATACAAAGCTGCACTAAACAATGTGCCAGAAGTTGCAAAACATAAGAAATAAATAGATAGATAAATAAATAGAATAAAATAAGCAGGCTTTGAACCAAAAAAATAAAAGAAAGAGAGAGAGAGAGGAAGCAGTTTTTGTAAGAGGAGAGCAGGTTATAAACTTCAGTCTTGCTGACTTCAAGACTTACATTTACAGAACCTCAGTCTGCTGTTACTGCCAAGGGTGGGGGGATGGGGAAATTAAATATACACTTGCAGCATAATTAATTTCAGCAGACTGCAACAATTGAAACAGCAGCTCTCACTGGGCTGCCTATTGATTGAGCAGTTAGATAAAGGTCATTTGTTTAAACGGTATAATTACGGCACGCCTGTACGCCATAGGCTACTGGCAGACGTATCCTGTGAGGCAGCCAAGCGTTCCTGTAAAACGTCAAGTCCCAGCCCTTTGGTGCTTCCACGTCCACCCACACCAATCTGTGACACCAGGCCCAGGCAGATTTCAAAACCACGGTGCAGGATCCACCAAAGGGTTTCTCTCTTCTCTGGCAGTGGGGAAGGCTTGATTAATTGGGGACATATACAATGTGCTGTGTGACAGCAGCCAGGTAGAACTGAAAGCATAAAATTAAAAAAAAACAAAAAACAAAAACCCCTTCCCTTGAGACCAAACTCTCTCTGTGTGCATATTTCACCTGCCTTCTCTGGTAGCCAGACTGGCCCCCTGGCAAGGAATGGAGCCTCTGCTGGCTGTGTGCTTCTCTTTGTCCAGCAGTGGAAGCTGATGTTGTAATGAACTTCATCAGACCGCACAGGTCTCGTCTTCACAGCTGAGGGGCTGAGTTCAGAAGCACAGCAGGGAGGCAGGTGTGCTCCTAGCCATGAGAATTTTCCAGAAGAGCCTACACCGACCCCTCCCCCTACCTTCCTTCCCCCCCCCCTCTCCATAACCAGAAGGCCTTGAAACTTCAAGCCAAGCCACAGCTGCACCGTGGTGGGAATTGCTAACGCCCTGGCATTTTTAGTGGCTCCTATCGCACTAGCCTGTGACTTCCAGGAGGTGGTTTTCAAAACTCTGCAGATTGTTGCAAATGTTGGGGGTCCTTTATCCTATGGACTTTGCACCAGTGCTCTCCTGGAACAGCACGTGACCTTTTTCCTTTTTGCAAAACACCCGCAGAGGATTGCACCCCCTTTTTCTGTGGATAATTTTTCCCTAACTCTGCCTGCTGCTGGCTTCCCCCCACCTAATCCTGCCTTTGATCTCAGCTGCCTTTTCCAGGCTAGAAGCAGGCATGGTGTTCCTCTCCATGCATATTTCTACACTCATAAAAGTGGGCACGTTTTTGAAACACACCTTTTGCCCAGGTAAGTAGCCATTTATACAGGTAAATGGAGATTGAAAATTGCCCTCCTGGGCATTAGCATGGCTTTTCGAGTGGTTTTCTGCACGCATTCTTTTCTGCGCTAATTTCCTTACTACCTAATGCAGAAGATTAGCACGGGAAAACGTGTGTAATACCATGCGCACAAACCCGCGGCAAGTCTACCACAGCTTATTGCATTGGCCTCAATGTCAGAGAAAATGTGCACTAAAATACAGTATAGGAGAGAAAAAAAAGAAAGCTTTCTTCTGAGCTGCCTGGACTACTCTAGATATTTTTCATACGTTTCTTTATGAATGAGAAAAAAACTAAATCAAATAATGCTGGAGGTGCATGCACTTTTAATTCTTCATTATGAGAAAATACATTGGGGAGGGAGGGAGAGCTGGGAAAGAAATAATGAAAATAAGTGAAACAGATGCCACCTTTGGCTTATGGACAGAAATGCTACCTACAAAACAGAAGCATTAATCATAGTAAATGCAATGTGTGTGCGATCAATTTTCATTCAGTCCCACTGTGCGATCCATTGACAGTCTTGAGTCAGGTTCTGCACACAGGAAGGTTCTGCATGCCCTGCTCCAGCCTTTTACTTCTGGAGGTGGGGATGAGGCACTCAAAAGCCAGGAGACCCTGGCACAAAATCAGATCACTCCAAATTCACAGCTTTTGAGAAACTGTTTTTCTTATATGTTTGCGAAGCATGCAACATGAACCCACTTGAAATCTTCCTCTAATCCAGCCTCCTGTATTTGCAGTATTTGTCTGGCCTTGGATCACCTCCCCCCCCCCCCCCCCCCCCCCCCCATCTCCCAGAAAGCCCAGGACGGGCACCGAGGATCCTTAGCTGCAAAGAAGTGAGGGGGAAACCACTGTCACTGCATCAGGAATGAAACTGGGCAGACAAGATGGGCCATGCAGTCCTTATCTGCTTTCGTGCTCTTTGTTTCTGGCTATGTAGCATGCTGGCCTTTGTCTGGAAAGACATTCCTGGTGGCAAGTCGCTGGGGAAACTGCATTGTATGCGGTTCACAAATGTGAATGGCACCAATGTAGGCCGTTTACCTGGCAGTAATTCTGCTAGGGCCTGTTGCTGGGAGCAGTGATCTGAGATGTCTTTAAACTACGCTCAGCTATTATTTCAGTATAATTAGGTTTATATGATTTATTGTTACAGTCTAAACTTATGCTTGCTTGTTTCTTCTTACTTATTTCCAATGTTTTTTTAGATATGGGTGGATGGATATCTGAGAACAATGGAGTTGAATTACTGTCAGATACAGTCATTAGGATTCTCACAAGCATGTTTATAAATAATAAGACATTGGGGAATTGTCTCTAAATGGGTTAGTGATGTACATACCATGATAAGAGGGAACCTCACTTATAAACCAGGGTCTGTTAAATACATCCTCAGTCTCTCACGTTTACTGCTAGTGTTCATTGTGCCAGAGAGCTTCCTTCTGGAGTTCAGAAGATCTAATGTGTATAGGCAACCTATCAAGATTCGCTGGGAAATTCCTTTTAATCAGGCCGGGGGTTCCCAATCCAATAGGGACACTTTTTGTATCTTTCCGCCACATTTGCTTGGACTCTGATTGCACCTTTTGGTACTTAAGGATTTTGGTCCTGACACTTCTCTTGGCACTGCCATTCTTGTTTTTTCGTTCCTTTTTGTCGAGCTGTCTGTCAGTTGGAATGGGAATGTCTCAGCTTCTTCATTCTCTGCAATTCTCCCAGGGTCGTGAGCCCAGGAGTTTTCAGTTTCCAGTATGTGAGCCGTGCCCACCTTCTTGTGCTGGTCTGTGTACAGGCCTTCTGACATCAGCACATCACAGCCAGCAGCCAGGTGTGTAACCGTTACCAGTTCTGCTTTACAGAATCTGCACTTGTCTGTTTTTACCATTTCTTTCCTCTGCAGGCTATGAATCATTTTGTCCATAGTCTACTGTCTTGTGCAGCAATTATCCATCTCTCATGTTTAGGTTTTAAGTTCACCTCTCCTTAGCCATTTCTGTGTCAGATTTTGATCTATATGTGATTAGTGAAGTAACGCTTTGTATTTCCCACTGTATTTATGCTGTTCCTAATTCTTTTTTCTTGTTTGCTGCTCTGACTCTTTAAAAACATTTTGTTCTTGTTTTGCAAATATTGTTGCCTCTTTCCCTATGTATGCTGATACATTCTCACTCATGCACTCACTCACTCCTTCTACTCATTTATTTTATTTACTTATTTATAACATTTATTAATCTCTTTCCAATTTTATAATAAAATTTCCAAAGTGATGTACACTTATGACAACAAAAAATTATACAAACACATTAAAATAAGCCAAAATTATAAAATAATGTAACATATTAATAGCCATCCCAGAATAGCAGCCCTATAAAATGGTACCCGCCTCTGCCTCATTACAGTGATTCCATATTAAAACTAGCACTATATATATATATATTTTTTTTTTTTTTTTTTTTTTAAGAATATACGCCGACATCACCAACTTCTTGAGCCTAAGTAGATTTCCTGGCGAGTTAATTCAGAAGCTCCGTTATCATCAGCCAAGTTTTTACTTTGCGCCAAAATTTCATCAGATCTATTTCTTCTCTAACTTCCAATGGAAGACTGTTCCACAATTTAGGAACAGATATGGAAAAGGACCGGTTTTGAAATCTTACATAACGGAAACTTTTTACCAAAGGTAGTTGCAGCTGTGAGCCATATTGGGAGCGAGTAACTCTCAGTGGGCATTTCCAGAGGATCCTATTCACCAAATGAGGAGGTCCTTGTCTTCGAAGGATCTTAGATGCAAGGACCATCTCAGTTTAACAAGTAACCAATGTAATTTTGTCAACAAAGGTGCCACTGATTCTCTCCTAGATCATCCCAGGACTAGCCTGGCCTCCTTATTTTGAACCACTTGGAGCTTCTGAATTAAGTGACCAGGAAGCCCCCAAATTTAAGGATGGAGGCTGATTTTGGCCATTCACTTTCATACTTCATTCCTTGTTGAATATCTGGGTCTGTTAGGTGTCCTTGGAGGTCTATCATAGCACCTCTATATGTGTAATCTGTTAGTATAAGGCCATGCTACCTTCAGCTCTTGGGATGTACGATCTCAGTATATGAGATCTTTGTGGGGCCAGTCTACTATTCCAAACCTGTAGGAGAGTACAAGGATTGCAAGTTGGCTGAAAGCTTGTATCTTCTGCCGTGCTGTTAACACACTTTTCAATAACAGTTTCAATCTCCTGTGGCATTTTTTTTTACTGATCTTTTCTCTCAGCAATTTGTGCTGGATTGTTGCATCTTCCTGTATTCCAAGATATTTATTGTATATGCACCTTCTTATTCAAGTTATTTTATGCTACAGTCTTCAGTTAAAGAGATGCTTTCAATTTTACTTAGTTTTCCTTTAAGGAAGGTTGCTTTAGCACATTTTGTTCAGGCCAAATCTCATCCTGGTGTCATCTGAGAAGCTCTTCACTACTCTGAGTTGTTCTGCTAAGGGTCACTCACAGGAGCTATAAAATTTCACATCGTCTACCAATAGCAGGTGCTGCTTTATCTGTGGATCATTAGCATCTCTAGGATTAAAGCTAAATCTGTAGCCTAAGAGTTAACGAAAGTACTCAGTGGATTCAGTATCAGACAAAACAGGAGAGGTGACAGAGAGAATCTCTGTGAAATATCATCACTGGATCGCAATGTTAGGAATGATATGGTGTCCATCTTCATAATTCAGATGGAGTGTAGTCTCCCACATTTTCTTGTTACACTTTATGTACTTGATCAATCTAGGATTCAGACTGTACATGTCTATAATTTTTATCCAAGAGAGTGGGATGCTATCAAAAGTTGTTTTTTTTTTAATGGTCAATCCATGCTATACTGAGGTTTCCATTCTTCCTATAGCTGCCCACTGCTGCTTTATTCTGCATCAGTTGGCTCTTTGGCCCCCACATGCTCCTCTTTTATTGCCCTTTAGTTCTGTCATCATGACATTTGTCCCACTGTTGATCCTCCCAGCCTTCTAGCTCCTCCTTGAGGAGGTATGTTGTAATTTCACCAAAGTTTGTGGTTTTTGAACGCCAAGGACCTTGATCTCTGTGTAAAGTCCTTCCCTCTTGACTGTTATATCAGACCCATATGTATGATGATCATTGGTGCCTCAGTGGGCACCTGCTTGGACATTAGAGATACTGTCTCCATTTGTGAATACCAGATTCAGTATTGCTTCTCCCTTCATGGGTTCCATCACCATTTTGTCTGAGCATAGCCCCTTTGAAGGGCATCCATAATCTTTCTACTAGGGATGTGAATCGTTTTTTGACGATTTAAAATATCGTCTGATATATTTTAAATCGTCAAAAAATCGTTAGGGCCACGATACAATACCAATTCCCCCGATTTATCGTTTATAAAAATCGTAAATCGGGGGAAGGGGGAGGGCAGGAAAACCGGCACACTAAAACCTCCTAAAACCCACCCCGACCCTTTAAATTAATCCCCCACCCTCCCGAACCCCCCCCCCCCCCAATACTTTAAATTACCTGGGGATCGGCGGTGGTCCCAGAACGGCGGCGGTCCGGAACGGCCCCCCTCAATAGAATTGTGTTGTCTTCAGCCGGCGCCATTTTTCAAAATGGCCGCCGCAATATGGCGGCGGCCATAGACAAAAACGATTCGACGCAGGAGGTCGTTCCGGACCCCCGCTGGACTTTTGGCAAGTCTTGTGGGGGTCAGGAGGCCCCCCCAAGCTGGCCAAAATTTTCCTGGGAGTCCAGCGGGGTTCCGGGAGCGATTTCTTGCCGTGAATCGTTTTCGTACGGAAAATGGCGCCGGGCAGGAGATCGACTGCAGGGAGGTCGTTCAGCGGCGGTCCGGAACCCCGCTTGTGTAGAACTATTCCGAGGAGCAGGAAGTACAGGCAGAAGTCTCTTGTGTAGAACGTAGGCACTACTCCGAGGAGTGAGACGTAAAGGCAAGTCTTTGTGTACAACATAGGCACTGCTCCGAGGAGCAGGGAAGCCTTCAGTGGTGAAGGCGTTCACAGAGGCAACCCCAAGGAGCGGGAGCCGGCCGAACAGTTACCTCTGAAAGATGCAGGCTAGACCGAGGAGCGGGGGAAGCCAGGAGGACCAGGTCTCCGGAGAAGAAAGCACACGCAGGCCCCCGCGAAGCGGGTTACCTGCCACGGTCCAGAGTCCAAGAAGGGTCCGAAGGTCACCACAGGTCCGAGAGGGACAGGAGCTCGTAGTTGTAGTGATGGAACTTGTTGCCAAGTCAGCTAGCAGGGGGCAAAGGCAGAGCTTAAGAACCCTGATCCTGTGACATCATCAATCAGGGACGCCTCCGAGGTTCCTGCTGTATCAGCTTCAAAAGAGATCCTGGTGGCGCATGTGCGCATCTAGGAAGGCCCGGAGTCAGCGTAGGTGGCGGCGGCGGCGTCCTGACTGTCACGAGGCGCCCCGACCACCACGAGGAACCATGGGGCATACGGCGGCAGAGGCTGGACCCCACTGTGAGCAGGCCCGGAGAGGGAAACAGAACAGTGAAGGATGTGAGTAGATGCGGTTTGCAGCCGTCTGCGGACCGACGGTCATAACACTACCTTTCTCCTGTGGCACACAATCCCCAAATATTTAATTTTCCTTTCAGCCCAGCTTAAGGAAATTCATCTGCCACTTTAACTTCGTAGTATCATGAATTGGTAACACCTCAGATTTGGAAAGATTAATTTTTAACCCAGCAAATTGCCCAAAACTATGAAATAGTTGAAGCACATGAGAAAGTGAACTCTGCAGATTACCCAAAAATAATATGTCGTCCACAAATAAAAAACATTTGACAATCACTTCCAGCAAGTGTCAACCCACAAACAGCTGGAGATTCCCTAATCTTTATCACAAGAGGTTCAATGGCCAATAAGTACAGCAGAGGAGATAGGGGGCAACCCTGTCTGGTTCCACTAAATAGATGAAACTTATCTGAGACACATCCATTCCACTCGCAAGCGAGCCTTGAGGTGAAGCATATAGCAATTTAATGCAAGAGAGAAAATGATCTCCAAAACCCAAAATATATATTGCCATTCAACTTTATCAAAAGCTTTTTCTGCATCCAGACTAGTCACAGTACCCATACTATTATCAGGAGTTGGGGAATACAAAGCTGCTAATAGCTTGCGAATATTACAAATCCCATGTCTCCCTTTAACAAATCCAGTTTGATCTTTAGATATCAGGAAAGATAAAACTGTCTTCTAGCCAAAAGGGAAGCCAATATTTTAACATCTACATTGATTAGATAGGTCTGTGGAAATCAGGGTCTAATGGGTCCTTTCCCTTTTTAGGAAGGATAGTAATGAGAGAATGATTCATACCTGTTGCAACCGTCGCTGCCCGACGTCTCCACTCCGCCCACCTTACCACATTGGCGACTCCCTCGGGGTTGATGGAAGGCTGGCTGCCACGGGTCTTTCAGGCCGTCCTCGTCTGGTGTCCCCGGTCCAGCCCGACGCTGCAATCCCCCATGTTGACCTGATGCCTAGGGGCGCGCGTGTGGCGTGGCCCCGCCTCAAGTACCAGAAGTGGCGCAAACCTCAGGGGTGTCCCCCTGAGATGAAATCATCCGCTTCAGATATTTATAGGTTTCTGAATTGCTAACTCAAGTTGTTAGCAAGGATAAAGATTCGTTCTATCTACGCTACTCTGGCCTCCTTGGACTAACCAGGGGTACCCGCTCCTCGGGGGCCTCGTTCTCTCTTACTTTGTAGATTGCAGTCTGGAACCGGTACTCGCTCCTCGAGGGCCCTCGTTCACAGACTTCTTCGGAATTCACTTCTGCCTGGAAGTCATCGCTGCCCTACTACATCTGTGAGTTACCATCGCTCTCTCAGAGCTTTCCCTGGAACCAGGTACTCGCTCCTCAAGGGCCCTACTACATTCCAGCTCCTGGGCTTCTATGAGACATTGTGTGAGTCTTCCCATCAGGTTCGGTACATGAACTCTGCATACCCTGCCTACTCACTATATTTCAGTTTCTCTACAGCTCAGCCTCCAGGGAATCGCTGTTCCCAGTATCTGAAGGACTACAGCCCAGCCGGGCATTCCAGCTCACTACTGCCACCTCTGGTGGTTCAGTATACTGTCTAATAAAAGAACTAGTGTGTGTCTGTCTCCTAACTCTGAGCCCTGACCGGTGGTCCCTCTCGGGATCTTCCCCGGGGGCCGTGGTCATCTGCCACCGGTCCAAAGATCCACCCACAACTCTCCTAAATAATAACAATACCAAACAGAAAAGAACCAGACACCTTACAACGACATGTTCAGTAAGGGAGATATAACAGAACCCTGTAAGATCTTATAATGTTCAGCCCATCCAGTCCAGGAGCCTTAGCTAACTTTAAATGCTGAATAGTATATTGTATCTCCAGAGACGTTATAGGAGAATTCAGATATCGTTCTTGTGCTTCCGTCAACCTAGGTAAGGTAAGATTTCTAAAAAAAATCCTTCCGAACTCTTTCACTCCCGGGCTTAGCCAAATGTAAGTCTGAGTAAAATTGTGTCAGGAGATCCGAAATATCTTTAATATCAGTAACAACCACATTGTGCCGATTTCTCATATGGCAAATAAAATATTGTGGTTTGGTGTTACTTACCAAACGAGATAGTAATTTACCAGCTTTATAACACACAGTGAACAGTGTACTATGAAACCATAGTATGGATTTCATGGCTCTTTGATGTAATTATCGGTTCAATGTATGTCAGAGATCAGTCATTTGTACCTTAACTGCTTCTTGCAGGGAAGAGAGATATGCACTGCCTTATGATTAGATAACTCAAGATTTCATGATCCCTAAGATTATTCTGTCCAACGGAGTAAGCAATTATGGCATCTCTCATAACAGCCTTCCAGCCTCCCATAAGACATCTGGGGTAACATCAGGGGAAAATTAAATTTCAAGTATTCCTCCCATTTACACATAAGGTAGACATTAAAATCCTTACCATGATACAAACCAGGATTAAGGCACTATGTAAATCCTGGTAAAGAGGGGAGACTCAGTTGTATCTGTAAGGCTATAGGTGCATGACCAGCCAAAAGAAAACTGCTAATAGATTTATTTATTTATTTATTTCCGATTTTTATATACCGGCATTCGAGACAGCAGTCACATCATGCTGGTTCACATAGAACATGGGTGCATAGTAAACATAGTAAACATAGTAAACATAACATAGATGCCTTAATCGCTTTAGAGAATAGAGCACGGGAAATTAACAAACAGTCAATCTGGTGATAAGTCTGATGTGAGTCTGGATAAAATGAAAAATCAGCTCACAGGGATGTGAGTCTCTCCAGACATCTAAGAGCTGAAGTTCTTTCAAGAGGAAGGGCACACCAGAAAATGGCAAATGTTTCCCCAATAAACTTGGAGATATGTCATCAACACTCAGGTCAGCTAAAGAATTCAAATCTCCTCCCAAGATGACCAAGTGGTCTGGAAATTGAGCAATCAAAGTAAAGATTTGAACGAAAAATTTGTGATTGGATACATTGGAGCATAAATGTTACAAAAAGGGATTTTTTTTGTGGTCCATGTGCCCCACAACCAAAATATATCTTCCTTCGGGGTCAGTAAATACCTTATCTGAGATAAACCGGAAGGACTAGTGCATTAAAATGATGACCCCTCTACGTCTGCAGTTATAGGCAGAAAAAACATTTGACGCACCTAATCTGTGATGATAAATGTGTCTCCTGAAAGAAAACCCCCCTGAGCATGGTCTTTCTTAAAAGAAGGACAACTATTTTTTCTTCTTTATTGGCAAATGCATGCCATTAACGTTTAATGAAAAAAATATTAAGATTAGCCATAATACTGTAAAAAATAATTGATATAGCCAATACCAGATTTGTCAACCAATAGCTAGAGCACTCCCCAGCACAAGCACCCCAACCAAGAATTTGAAATATCCATAAAAAGCAATTGGAGAACTACCACAAAGTATGAAGATCATTCACACAAACATTCATCCAATAAACAGACACAAAGATTACCAAACTCCAAGGGACCATACTATCCTACTGAGTACACACCAGTGGCATAGCCAGAATTGAGTTTTTGGGTGGGCACAAGGTTAATATGTGCGGGCTGTAGGCATGCAGGTCCGAGCCCTACTAGTTGTGTTCTTATTGATAAATAATGCCATATACTGCACCCTACAATAGCCTTCTAAGTAGTTTGCAACAGCCATTATGCATCATGCATGAAACTTTAAAACATTTTACCCTCAATTATTTCAAGCACTTACCAGCATTAAAGCAAAGAAATCAAACAATCAGATCCAGTCAATCATGTAATAAAACAAAAATTAATGTATTCTTTGATTTTTTTTTCACGAATTCTCTTTGCAGAAAGCTGGAAATCATCATAACTATAATAAAATAGCATTAATCATCATAACAGGTGCAGAGCAGAGCTAGGACAATTCACATTATTTATTTATTTATTTATTTATAGGTTCTTCTATACCGCGGTACGTATAGCAATACATCACCTCGGTTTACAGTGAAACATTAATTTAGCAACAGGCTTACATGTAACAGTATAAATGAACAGTAAAACAATTAATAGCAACAGGCTTTACAGAAAAACATGGGTTTCAAATAATATGCATAAATATCGAACAATAGAATATTAATAACCATGTATTTGCAGGAGCAAATAATCCATCTGAGGCAAACCAACGTCTCATTAAATATAATAGCCTGAATTGATAAACCATGTGGGGGTGTGGAGTTGCAGATAGTAAATATTATTGTCGAGTATAAGAACTTGGAGAAGGTAAGGAATCATATGGTATTGCTGAAGGTTAGACGAGACTCATAGTGTGGAAAGCTTGTTCAAACAACCAAATTTTAAGGTTTTGTTTGAAAGTTTTGTGACAGGATTCAAGCCGCAGGTCCAATGGCATGTTATTCCAGATTTTTATTCTTTACATTACAACCAACATGAAATAAAATTCAGATTCTGGTGTCACCTCACCAAAATATATGCCTCTACTGCTTTTTTGTGAAGTAAACACAAACTCCTGCAAAGAAAGAGACATCTAGAACCTTTGCTATACCATACAGTCACAGCACTGACTCTCAGGATTCAAATAACAGCAACCTTATGAAAAGCAGCAATGCAAATATTACACCAGGCCCTAGAACATTAATACATCACCTACTGGAATAACAGAATAAGCTGGACTACTACAGAGAAACTACATGCGAGCAGAAATATTGCACTTCAGTCACATACACACAGGCAAAACAGAGACCGACCATTACCTAATATAGAAATAGACTATAAATTAGAAACAGAAACATGCAGACAAAACTAAAAGAGAAAGCCTGAGAAACTAGATTCTGAACAGTGGAATACTGAAGAAAAAGCAACATAAAAAATATAAGAAATGCACATTCCCAAAGATGGCATATTCAAACTTCTAAAATCTTAAAATAATTTTTTTTATTTACCTTTAAGAACATAAGAAATTGCCATGCTGGGTCAGACCAAGGGTCCATCAAGCCCAGCATCCTGTTTCCAACAGAGGCGAAACCAGGCCACAAGAACCTGGCAATTATCCAACACTAAGAATATCCCATGCTACTGATGCAATTAATAGCAGTGGCTATTCCCTAAGTAAACTTGATTAATAGCCTTTAATGGACTTCTCCTCAAGAATTTATCCAAACCTTTTTTGAACCCAGCTACACTAACTGCACTAACCACATCCTCTGGCAACAAATTCCAGAGCTTTATTGTGCGTTGAGTGAAAAAGACTTTCTCCAATTAATCTTAAATGTGCTACTTGCTAACTTCATGGAATGCCTCCTAGTCTTTGTATTATTCAGAAAGTGTAAATAACCGAGTCACATCTACTCTTTCAAGACCTCTCATGATCTTAAAGACCTCTATCATATCCCCCCTCAGCCGACTCTCTTCTCTAAGCTGAACATCCCTAACCTCTTCAGCCTTTCCTCATAGGGGAGCTGTTCCATCCCCTTTATCATTTTGGTTGCCCTTCTCTGTACCTTCTCCCATCGCAACTATATCTTTTTGAGATGCGGCGACCAGAATTGTACACATATTCAAGGTGCGGTCTCACCATGGAGCGATACAGAGGCATTATGACATTTTCCGTTTTATTAACCATTCCCTTCCTAATAATTCCTAACATTCTGTTTGCTTTTTTGGCTGCTGCAGCACACTGAGCAGACGATTTTAAAGTATTATCCACTATGATGCCTAGATCTTTTTCCTAGGTGGTAGCTCCTAATATGGGGGCGGATTTTAAAAGGAGCCCGAATAGCCTACTTTTGTTTGCGCTCCAGGCGCAAACAAAAGTACGCTGGATTTTAGTAGATACGCGCGGAGCCGCGCGGTATCTGCTAAAAACCTGGATCGGCGCGCGCAAGGCTATGGATTTTGTATAGCCGGCGCGCGCCGAGCCGCACAGCCTACCCCCGTTCCCCCTCCAGGCCGCTCCGAAATCGGAGCGGCCTCGGAGGGAACTTTCCTTTGCCCTCCCCTCACCTTCCCCTCCCTTCCCCTACCTAACCCACCCCGCCCGGCCCTGTCTAAACCCCCCCTTACCTTTGTCGGGGGATTTACGCCTCCCAGAGGGAGGCGTAAATCCCCGCACGCCAGCGGCCTCTTGCGCGCCGGGCCGCAACCTGGGGGCGGGTACGGAGGGCGCAGCCACGCCCCGGACCGCCCCGGGCCGTAGCCACGCCCCCGTACCCGCCCCCCAAAACGCTGCCGACACGCCCCCGAAACGCCGCCGACGACCGGGCCCGCCCCCGACACGCCCCCTCGGAGAACCCCGGGACTTACGCGAGTCCCGGGGCTCTGCGCGCGCCGGTAGGCCTATGTAAAATAGGCTTCCCGGCGCGCAGGGCCCTGCTCGCCTAAATCTGCCCGGTTTTGGGCGGATTTAGGCGAGCAGGGCTCTGAAAATCCGCCCCATGGAACCTAACATCGTGTAACTACAGAAAGGGTTATTTTTCCCTATATGCAAACACCTTGCACTTGTCCACATTAAATTTCATCTGCCATTTGGATGCCCAATCTTCCAGTCTTGCAAGGTCCTCCTGTAATGTATCACAGTCTGCTTGTGATTTAACTACTCTGAATAATTTTGTATCATCCGCAAATTTGATAACCTCACTCATCGTATTCCTTTCCAGATCATTTATATATATAGTGAAAGCACTGGTCTAAGTACAGATCCCTGAGGCACTCCACTGTTTACCCTTTTCCACTGAGAAAATTGACCATTTAATCCTACTCTCTGTTTCCTGTCTTTTAAACCAGTTTTTAATCCACGAAAGGACATCGCCTCCTATCCCATGACTTTTTAGCTTTCGTAGAAGCCTCTCATGAGGAACTTTGTCAAACGCCTTCTGAAAATCCAAATACACTACATCTACCTCTTCACCTTTATCCACATGTTTATTAACCCCTTCAAAAAATGAAGCAGATTTGTTAGGCAAGACTTCCCTTGGGTAAATCCGTGTTGACTGTGTTCCATTAAATCATGTCTTTCTACATGTTCTACGATTTTGATCTTCAGAATAGTTTCCACTTTTTTCCCGGCACTGAAGTTAGGCTCACTGATCTATAGTTACCCGGATCGCCCTTGGAGCCTTTTTTAAATATTGGGGTTACATTGGTCACCCTCCAGTCTTCAGATACAATGGATTATTTTAATGATAGGTTACAAATTTTAACTAATAGATCAGAAATTTCATTTTTTAGTTCCTTCAGTATCCGGTCCAGGTGATTTGCTAATCCTTACAAATAGGATTAAGGGCCCTCCGGCTAGCCGAAACCTTCGCTGTATAATTGTTAAACAAAAAATGCTCATGGTTCTTAAATTCCAAAGTTTCAGCTTCTTATAACTCAGCATAATATTAGCTTTTTTTTTTTTTTTTTTTAATTCTTTATTTTCATGATTTTACAAATGGTATAGTCAAACCACATTGACATACTGGAAATATAGAACTTATTTGAAGAAATATTTGAAATATATTTATACATCTTCATTAACCAAATAAACATTTGTTCAAAAGAGACCACAAATGGGGACTGTATTAAGATATAAAAAGAAAATTAGGAAATAACAAGCATAATTAACAATATCCGCTATTTTCTTATTCTAATGAAACACTCATGGTAACCGTTATGAAGAAATATTTATAGGGGTTGTTCTATTCTGTAAAAAGCCTTCCAATTGGTCCGGATTAAAGAAAATATATTTTGTAGAAGCTAATTTTATCGAACATTTGCAAGGATATTGCAACAAAAAAGTAGCACCTAGGGCTAATACACGTTGTTTTTCATTAAAAAAGCTTTCCGTCTCAGTTGAGTTGGCTTAGCAAGATCAGGAAATATTTATCTGTTGACCAAGAAACTTTTTCTCTAATGTTCGAAAGAACAATTTCATTGTCCATATTTTATCTGGTTCAAGAGCAAACACTACTAATAATGTAGCACGACTCTCAATATTAATTTGAGAATCTTGTAAAAAATCTGTCAAGTTTTCTAATACATTTGGTGGTACAGAAGAAATAATTTGATTTTCAATATTTCTTGCAGGAATATAGAACGCTTTTGTTATAGGGGGAATAGCTTCTTGAGACACTTTAAGTGTCTCTACATAAAATTTCCTTAACTATCTATAGGAGAAGTAGTTGATGATTTAGGAAAATGTAATATTCTCATATTTAACCTTCTAGAATAATTCTCTAAATTTTCCAATCTACGAGCATTAAATTCTTGACCTTTTATCAAGGCCGTATCTGTTTTCCCCAAAGTATCACATTGCTTCTGCAACTCAATTAAACGTTCATCATTTTTCTTAATAGCAGTATCATGACTCTGTACCTGAGAATGAATCATGCCAACAGATTTATTAACATTCTCAATTTAACCCCTAAAGAGGATT
>NW_021821520.1:0-52657 GCF_901001135.1 Rhinatrema bivittatum
TTTCTGAACTGACATACCTCTCGTCGCTGCCTACATGTAAGTACTGATTACTGTTAACCTGTATAACCAACACAGTGGCCATTGCATGTAGAGCAGTCAGTATCCAGGATTCAGGCAGGGTTGCTGTACATAAGAACATAAGAACATAAGAAAATGCCATACTGGGTCAGACCAAGGGTCCATCAAGCCCAGCATCCTGTTTCCAACAGTGGCCAATCCAGGCCATAAGAACCCTGGCAAGTACCCAAAAACTAAGTCTATTCCATGTAACCATTGCTAATGGCAGTGGCTATTCTCTAAGTGAACTTAATAGCAGGTAATGGACTTCTCCTCCAAGAACTTATCCAAACCTTTTTAAACACAGCTATACTAACTGCACGAACCACATTCTCTGCCAACAAATTCCAGAGTTTAATTGTGCGTTGAGTAAAAAAGAACTTTTTCCGATTAGTTTTAAATGTTCCCCATGCTAACTTCATGGAGTGCCCCCTAGTCTTTCTACTATCCGAAAGAGTAAATAACCGATTCACATCTACCCGTTCTAGACCTCTCATGATTTTAAACACCTCTATCATATCCCCCCTCAGTCGTCTCTTCTCCAAGCTGAAAAGTCCTAACCTCTTTAGTCTTTCCTCATAGGGGAGTTGTTCCATTCCCTTTATCATTTTGGTAGCCCTTCTCTGTACCTTCTCCATCGCAATTATATCTTTTTTGAGATGCGGCGACCAGAATTGTACACAGTATTCAAGGTGCGGTCTTACCAAGGAGCGATACAGAGGCATTATGACATTTTCCGTTTTATTCATCATTCCTTTTCTAATAATTCCCAACATTCTGTTTGCTTTTTTGACTGCCGCAGCACACTGCACCGACGATTTCAATGTGTTATCCACTATGACACCTAGATCTCTTTCTTGGGTTGTAGCACCTAATATGGAACCCAACATTGTGTAATTATAGCATGGGTTATTTTTCCCTATATGCATCACCTTGCAACTTATCCCACATTAAATTTCATCTGCCATTTGGATGCCCCAATTTTCCAGTCTCACAAGGTCTTCCTGCAATTTATCACAATCTGCTTGTGATTTAACTACTCTGAACAATTTTGTGTCATCTGCAAATTTGATTATCTCACTCGTCGTATTTCTTTCCAGATCATTTATAAATATATTGAACAGTAAGGGTCCCAATACAGATCCCTGAGGACCTCCACTGTCCACTCCCTTCCACTGAGAAAATTGCCCAATTTAATCCTACTCTCTGTTTCCTGTCTTTAGCCAGTTTGCAATCCACGAAGGACATCGCCACCTATCCCATGACTTTTTACTTTTCCTAGAAGCCTCTCATGAGGAACTTTGTCAAACGCCTTCTGAAAATCCAAGTATACTATATCTACCGGTTCACCTTTATCCACATGTTTATTAACTCCTTCAAAAAGTGAAGCAGATTTGTGAGGCAAGACTTGCCCTGGGTAAAGCCATGCTGACTTTGTTCCATTAAACCATGTCTTTCTATATGTTCTGTGATTTTGATGTTTAGAACACTTTCCACTATTTTTCCTGGCACTGAAGTCAGGCTAACCGGTCTGTAGTTTCAAGCCCCTGGAGCCCTTTTTAAATATTGGGGTTACATTTGCTATCCTCCAGTCTTCAGGTACAATGGATGATTTTAATGATAAGTTACAAATTTTTACTAATAGGTCTGAAATTTCATTTTTTAGTTCCTTCAGAACTCTGGGGTGTATACCATCCGGTCCAGGTGATTTACTACTCTTCAGTTTGTCAATCAGGCCTACCACATCTTCTAGGTTCACTGTGATTTGATTCAGTCCATCTGAATCATTACCCATGAAAACCTTCTCCATTATGGGTACCTCCCCAACATCCTCTTCAGTAAACACCGAAGCAAAGAAATCATTTAATCTTTCCGCGATGGCCTTATCTTCTCTAAGTGCCCCTTTAACCCCTCGATCATCTAATGGTCCAACTGACTCCCTCACAGGCTTCTGCTTCGGATATATTTAAAAAAAGTTTTTACTGTGAGTTTTTGCCTCTACAGCCAACTTCTTTTCAAATTCTCTCTTAGCCTGTCTTATCAATGTCTTACATTTAACTTGCCAATGTTTATGCTTTATCCTATTTTCTTCTGTTGGATCCTTCTTCCAATTTTTGAATGAAGATCTTTTGGCTAAAATAGCTTCTTTCACCTCCCCTTTTAACCATGCCGGGTAATCGTTTGCCTTCTTTTCACCTTTCTTAATGTGTGGAATACATCTGGACTGTGCTTCTAGAATGGTATTTTTTAACAATGACCACGCCTCTTGGACATTTTTTACTTTTGTAGCTGCTCCTTTCAGTTTTTTTCTAACAATTTTTCTCATTTTATCAAAGTTTCCCTTTTGAAAGTTTAGCACGAGAGCCTTGGATTTGCACACTGTTCCTTTTCCAGTCATTAAATCAAATTGATCATATTATGATCACTATTGCCAAACGGCCCCACCACCATTACCTCTCTCACCAAGTCCTGTGCTCCACTGAGAATTAGATCTAAAATTGCTCCCTCTCTCGTCGGTTCCTGAACCAATTGCTCCATAAAGCTATCATTTATTCCATCCAGGAACGTTATCTCTCTAGCGTGACCCGATGATACATTTACCCAGTCTATATTGGGGTAATTGAAGTCTCCCATTATTACTGCACTACCAATTTGGTTAGCTTCCCTAATTTCTCTTAGCATTTCACTGTCCATCTCACCATCTTGACCAGGTGGACGGTAGTATACCACTATCACTGTAGTCTTCCCTGCCACACAAGGAATTTCTACCCATAAAGATTCAATTTTGTATTTAGTCTCATGCAGGATGTTTATCCTGTTGGACTCTATGCCATCCCGGACATAAAGCGCCACACCTCCTCCCGACTGTTCCTCTCTGTCATTGCGATATAATTTATACCCCGGTATAGCACTGTCCCATTGGTTATCCTCTTTCCACCATGTCTCTGAGATGCCAATTAAGTCTATGTCATCATTTACTGCTATACATTCTAATTCTCCCATCTTACTTCTTAGACTTCTGGCATTAGCATACAAACATTTCAAAGTTTGTTTTTTGTTTGTATTTTTATTCTGCTTTTTAATTGAAAGGGATAAGTTAGAATTTTTTAGGTCAGGTGAGTTTTTAGTTACAGGCACTTGGACTACTTTTCTAATTATTGGAACCTCACTGTTGGGATGCCCTAATTCTAATGCATCATTAGTATCCTTTAAAGATACCTCTCTCCGAACCATGCGCTGCTGAGCGACTGTCGGTTTTCCCCTTTGTTCTAGTTTAAAAGCTGCTCTATCTCCTTTTAAAGGTTAGCGCCAGCAGTCTGGTTCCACCCTGGTTAAGGTGGAGCCCATCCCTTCGGAAGAGACTCCCCCTTCCCCAAAAGGTTCCCTAGTTCCTAACAAAACTGAATCCCTCTCCCTTGCACCATCGTCTCATCCACGCATTGAGACTCCGGAGCTCTGCCTGCCTCTGGTGACCTGCGCGTGGAACAGGGAGCATTTCAGAGAATGCTACCCTGGAGGTTCTGGATTTAATCTTTCTACCTAAGAGCCTAAATTTGTCTTCCAGAACCTCCCTCCCACATTTTCCTATGTCGTTGGTGCCCACGTGTACCACGACAGCCGGCTCCTCCCCAGCACTGTCTAAAAATCCTATCTAGGTGACGCGTGAGGTCCGCCACCTTCGCACCAGGTAGGCATGTTACCAGGCGATCCTCACGCCCACCAGCCACCCAGCTATCTACATTCCTAATAATCGAATCACCAACTATGACGGCCGACCTACCCTTCCCTCCTGGGCAGTAGGCCTTGGGGAGATATCCTCAGTGCGAAAGGACAATGCATCACCTAGAGAGCAGGTCCTTGCTACAGGATCCTTTCCTGCTACACCTGGTTGGTGCTCTCCCATTATGAGACCTTCTTCCTCCAAGGCAGCACCAGGGCTGCCAGTCTGAAGTTGGGACTTGACTACTATGACCCTGAAGGTCTCATCTATATACCTCTCTGTCTGCCTCAGCTCCTCCAGGTCTGCCACTCTAGCCTCCAGAGATCGGACTCATTCTCTGAGAGCCAGGAGCTCTTTGCATCGCATGCACATGTACAACTTCTCACCGGTGGGTAAAAAATCATACATGTGACACTCGATTCAAAAGACTGGGAAGCCCCCCTCTTGCTGCTGGACTGCTGCCTTCATCTCAATTTTGATCAGTTCCTAGTTAAGTTTTAGGTTGCTATGGGAGTAGGAATGTGTCTAACTTCCTTTAAATGTATTAGTGAATTCACTATGTGTCTGGTAGTGGCCTACCGGGGTCTGATCAAATTCTCAATAAAGTTTTTATTGATGTTTTTTTTTTTTTTTTTGTTTTGTGAAAGTGGCACCTGCCTATAAATTAAGGGATGAGCTAGGGGTGGGTGGGCAAGGGGTGGGAGGGTTGGGAAATACAGTCTAACTTCAGTTAGTCAGCCTGAGTGACTCACTTCTCCCTTGATTAACAAATGTTGGTCCCTATTCAAACCCAATCACACTACCTCAACACCTTTCCAAGGTGAGTAACTGAGCTGAATTATTCAACTTTTTTACTTTGGTATATACTGCTCCTAGCTTATTTCTAGCTTCTGGCTACTTTTTTGTGAGTTTTTTGGGGTTTGTTTTTTTTTTTTTTCAAATACAATGCACTCAGTATTAAAAACAAACAGTCAGCTCTTTAAAAGTCTGGAGAACACTCAGTTCTGCAGACTTTTAAAAATAAACACACTATCTACTGCTACCTTATTGACTGACTAAAAATACAAACAGTCTAACTTGTTTATTCACTGCCTACCTACTGCTACCTTATTGACTGACTAAAAATACAAACAGTCTAACTTGTTTATTCACTGCCTACCTACTAGGGATGTGAATCGTTTTCCATATCGTCTTAACGATAGAAATCGTGTGGCAGGGCAAGAAAATCGTGTTAGGCACGATTTTTTAGTTAAAAAATCGTTAAAAATCGTTTTTTCCGATTAGTGCGCACTAACTCAAAATGATACATATAGACACTTTCCAGGTCACTGAAGGTCAGTTAGGAATGAATATGTGTTACTATTGGCTGGCAGCCCTCTTATCTATTGATGTTACCAAGGTTACCACTGAGGTGATGGTTGGGGGGATGGGAAATGGAACTGGAAACTCACGAACAGCAACAGAAAATGAAACAAAGTGTTCACACTTCCCAGGTCAGTAAAGGTCACTTAGCAATGAATATATGTATTCCTATTGGCTGGCTGTGCTCTTATCTATTGATGTTACCAAGGTTCCACTGAGGTAATGGCATTGGTTGGGGGGATGTGAAATGGAAACAGTTGGAAGCTTGACAAAAAAAGTAATGTGATGATCAGCACTTCTTTGTTTATTATTTTTATTAGCAGGCACCTGAAATGCTAGTGCATGTTGAATTTGCCAATCACTGTGCATTTTAGAAAGGTGGTCCTGGCTGGAACTGTACACAGTTCAAATATATGTAATTGATTGTTGGTAAGTGTATTTTTTAAGTAGCCACACTGGCACCAGTATGTTTACTTATCCTCTTACTTAACTCACTAGCTCAGCTTTGTAAGAAGGGCTTCTCTGCTTGTGTGTTGCTTTTCTTTGCTGTGAGGAGAGCAGAAACATCAGATCTGTATTCAATCTACTACAGTCATCTCTTATATTAACCTACTCAATTTTTTTTAAATGATTTGTTATATCACTGAATTAATAATTCATTATTATTAGGTGGTGGTGAATGTCTGGACCCCCGCTGGGCTTTTGGCAAGTCTTGTGGGGGTCAGGAGGCCCCCCCAAGGTGGCCAAAAGTCCCTGGGGGTCCAGCGGGGGTCTGGGAGCGATCTCCTGTCGCGAATCGTTTTTTCGTAAGGAAAATGGCGCCGGCCATAGCAGGGTGGGTTTTAGGGTTGCTTTAGCGTGCCGGTTTCCCCGCCCTCCCCCCCACTGGACCCCAGGTAATATAAGGCACTTTGGGGGGGTTCGGGAGGGTGGGGGATTTATTTTCAAGGGTCAGGTTGTTGTGATCTTCCTGCACACAGTGCCCTAACCCTGGCAGGAGGGTGGGGGATTTATTTTCAAGGGTCGGGGTGTTGTGATCTTCCTGCACACAGTTCCCTAACCCTGGCAGGAGGGTGGGGGATTTATTTTAAAGGGTCGGGGTGGGTTTTAGGTTTGCTTTAGCGTGCCAGTTTACCCGCCCTGCCCCCCACTGGACCCCAGGTAATATAAGGCACTTTGGGGGGGTTCGGGAGGGTGGGGGATTTATTTTCAAGGGTCAGGTTGTTGTGATCTTCCTGCACACAGTGCCCTAACCCTGGCAGGAGGGTGGGGGATTTATTTTCAAGGGTCGGGGTGTTGTGATCTTCCTGCACACAGTGCCCTAACCCTGGCAGGAGGGTGGGGGATTTATTTTAAAGGGTCGGGGTGGGTTTTAGGGTTGCTTTAGTGTGCCGGTTTCCCCGCCCTGCCCCCCACTGGACCCCAGGTAATATAAGGCACTTTGGGGGGGTTCGGGAGGGTGGGGGATTTATTTTCAAGGGTCGGGGTGGGTTTTAGGGTTGCTTTAGCGTGCCGGTTTCCCCGCCCTGCCCCCCACTGGACCCCAGGTAATATAAGGCACTTTGGGGGGGTTCGGGAGGGTGGGGGATTTATTTTCAAGGGTCGGGGTGTTGTGATCTTCCTGCACACAGTGCCCTAACCCTGTCAGGAGGGTGGGGGATTTATTTTCAAGGGTCGGGGTGTTGTGATCTTCCTGCACACAGTGCCCTAACCCTGTCAGGAGGGTGGGGGATTTATTTTCAAGGGTCGGGGTGTTGTGATCTTCCTGCACACAGTGCCCTAACCCTGGCAGGAGGGTGGGGGATTTATTTTCAAGGGTCGGGGTGTTGTGATCTTCCTGCACACAGTTCCCTAACCCTGGCAGGAGGGTGGGGGATTTATTTTAAAGGGTCGTGGTGTGTTTTAGGTTTGCTTTAGCGTGCTGGTTTCCCCGCCCTGCCCCCCACTGGACCCCAGGTAATATAAGGCACTTTGGGGGGGTTCAGGAGGGTGGGGGATTTATTTTCAAGGGTCAGGGTGTTGTGATCTTCCTGCACACAGTGCCCTAACCCTGGCAGGAGGGTGGGGGATTTATTTTCAAGGGTCGGGGTGTTGTGATCTTCCTGCACACAGTGCCCTAACCCTGTCAGGAGGGTGGGGGATTTATTTTCAAGGGCCGGGGTGTTGTGATCTTCCTGCACACACAGTGCCCTAACCCTGGCACCAGGGGTGTTGGGATCTTCCTGCCACAGTGCCCTAACCCTGGCACCAGGGGTGTTGTGATCTTCCTGCACCCAGTGCCCTAACCCTGGCACCAGGGGTGTTGTGATCTTCCTGCACACACAGTGCCCTAACCCTGGCACCAGGGGTGTTGTGATCTTCCTGCACACAGTGCCTGACCCTGACTCCTCCCCTCCCCCATGTCCCAGCCAGTGAATAGTGTGTGGGTGAGTGGTGGGGGGGGGGGGGGGGAGGGAGGGATGGGAAGGGAGAGACAGCCCCTGCATTCAGGGGCTGTCTCTCCCTTCCTATCCCTCCCAGGGAGTGGGGCTGGCTCTCCCTTCCCATCCCTCACAGGGAGTGGGGCTGCTTGCCCCTTCACCTCCCCCCACCCCCTCCCCTTCCCCTTCTCTCTCCCATATACCAGCAGTGGGGGATGTGAAGGGTGGGATACTTCAGCCCTTTCCAGTCTGAGCTTCTGAACTTACTTTTTTTCATCTTCTTTTTTTATTTTCTCATTGTAGATGGATCATGATAGGGAGTCAGCCCAACCGTCCTCCTCAAAGGCCGATCGTGATGCTAGGTCCCGGAAGCCACGGTTCACACAGGCAGATGTGGACCTCCTAGCCCGGCTACTCCTCCTGGATGAGGAGCATCTCTACACCCCCTCAGGCAGCAGGCCTAACCTTCAAAGGGAGTCTGCAGCCTGGGTGGCTCTCCAGGAGGAGTTCTGCCGGAGAGCCTCTTACCCGCGTGAGATCGAAGATCTCAAGAAGAAAGGTGAGAGATAATGTTAGTGGTGTATTATATTTATTTATATTTATTTATCATTTTGAAATGATGTGATTTGTATTTGGGAATTTTGAATGCCACATTAAAAGATAGCTAATTTTTTTTTTATTACTAAATGTTATATATTGCATAAAAAAATAACCTAGCAGGGCATGTTGTGTTTGTAATTAATTTATTAATCAATTAATGTTATTCTATTTCCTTTCTACCTCTAATTCTCAGGTCGGAATCTGAGACTTTCACGAGGGTGATTGGCTTGAGGAGGTCCGCCTGACTTTAGCGCGTCCTTCGCCTGGTAGGCTGTTTGAGAATACTCCACAAGTACACAAATATTATTCAATTAATTGTAATGGAATTTGTGTTTAATATTGTTTGTGTCAGTTCCAATTCCTTTTTTTAAATTTTAAACTGTTGTTCTGTGAAATTTGATCTGTGTCTTCGTACAGAACCACACACCAGCAGGGACGAGGCAGGGCTTCCTGGGCCCAGTAGCTGTCAGCAGAGGAGGACGGAGCGAACCGTCACTGGTGGGCCAGGTATTATATTATTAGATAATTGAGCCCTGACCATTGACCAACATGCTGCAAATGTGAATGGGGGATAAATGTGAGACTGAGGGAAGGGGGTATTAGTCACTGTGAGAGGGGAGGGAGGCAGTGGGAGAAAGAGGATGAGTGAGGAAGAAGAACTGTAGAAGAGTGCCATGTTAAAAAATGAACTGAAAAACATTTTTTTTTAATGTAGCACGTGTGTACGGGCTTAATGGCTTGTATTTTGGCCCACAGGGCCAGTATGTATGTTGTAGTACTAGTAGTAGTAGTTTGTCTAGTATCTGTCTGAGGCAGAAAATCAAAATTATTGTTTGTGATCAGTCAGTTATATAGGGTGGGATAGATGTATGTTATGTTATATATTTATATAATATTATCTCTAATTATCTAGAATGATATCCCTCCACTCTCCCTCTCCGAGGTTGTAGACTATAAACTCATTTTTCCAAAACCCTACAATTTAGTAACTAAGGGGTTGAATGTATTTTAATATTGTAAACTTGCTGGTGCGTACAATACTGGTTTGTGGCCCTCGAGGACCATAACTGCCCACCCCTGTTCTATATCTTATGTAGAATTTTTTACATTTCTTTACAGGGCAAGAAGAGGCAGCCACAGCCACCAGTGCCACTGCCAGTGCCCAAAGGATGGAGGCAGCCACAGCCGGGCCCAGCAGCACCAGCACCAGCACTGCTGCTGTACTCCTTGCAGGATCTCCTCCAAGCTGCGTATGTACTGCACATGCGCAGTTTGGCATGCTGAAGGAGCTCCTGCAGGGAGTAAACAGCATCAGGGCAGATGTCAAGGATGTGCAGAGGAGGCTGTCAGCCATGGAGGAGGCCTTTCAGGAGCTGAGGGCACAGGTATCTCCTCCTCATGAGATGCCTCGTGAGGAGGAGATGCCACTGCCCTCTGCTCCAGAGCAGGATCCTCCTCTCGGGTTGCCATTCTCCTCTCCACATCCTTGAGTACTGGGTGCTAAAACACATAATTTTTTTTTGGTATGTTGTCATTGTAAAGTTATATTTTTATAACAGTGTTATTTAATTTCGTTATAGTTTTGTAGTTAATAAAATGTTTTAAATTTGAGAAATATTAGTGGACTCAATTATTAAAATTATTATAAATTGGGATTTATAGTCAACAGATTTTCTAACATGTACACAGCAATAAAATTACCAGTGTTATCAATTAGTCTTTCAGTTTCCAATCCAGTCCATCTGCAACTCATCAAGATCAGCCTCAGCTTCCCCCATTTCTCCCAGACCACGACCTAGTCATGATTTGACTGTTAAGACTTCTTATACTATCACTTACTCCAGATAAAGAGCGAGAGTAAATATAAAGCTGCCAAATCTACACATACAGTAAATCTCTTATAAAATAGCGACTAACATACATAAATGTTGGCCTCCACTTGGGAACACCTAGACCATCCCTTTTTTCACACGTGTAGATTTACTCATGTTGTACTATATGTATATAAAGAAGTATATGCTATTTATGTAAACACGTAAATGCTGTTTTTTTATTAATGCAACTTGAAAATTCAACTTAACATGTATCTGCTCCGCAGGGAGAAATAATTAAATCTCGGCCAGAGAAACCTTTTACTGACCACAGGGAGGTTAGGTAACTCATGACACAACTGGAGATGGTTTTGATTTAGGCACTAACTTACGTGGTCAGGCTTTATTTAGAGAGTGAGACAAATTGGTCCCTACAAACCAGGGTTTTCCAAATAAATAACCACTCACTCAGCAGGATTTTATGCATGATGTAAATTTGCATATACTGAGTCCCCATGATATGCAAATGTATTTCATGCATAATTCTTTGTGGATATTCTAAAAATCCAACTGGCTGTGGAATCCCCAGGACCGGTTTGGTAAGCTGAGCTATAAACTGTCTCAGCCAGAAAAATAAACCATGCCCCTATCACAGTATGATATACATTAACTGCTTAGAGAGACTATGGTCAAAACTCAAAAGTACTTTAACTGCCTGTTTTCTAACAGCTGCTAAATAAGCGCACACAGTTGATAGACACAAACTTAGGTTTCTTTCTTGCACATACAAAGTCCTTATTCATCAAGCTGACAAGATAGATGATAACAGCACAGCAGACACCTGAGGTGAAGAGGCAGGGGCAGTTCTATCATGAGGCACTGGCAGTGCTTCTGCTGAATGCTCCATCCTGCTGTGTTCCCAAACGACCTTGCATCCCCATCCTAGACAAGAGACTCACTCCTCCTCCCAGTCACAGCGAATTTTCACATTATGAAGCAGCGGAAGGTTGATTTTGATGAAAACCAATTCCTCTACTAAGTCTGGATTCAAACGTGCACGGAGTGGACTCACAATATTCCCTGTCAATGAAAATACTCGTTCACTTTGCACACTGGTGGGTGGGCAGGAAAGAAAGTGTTGTGCTACTCTGGTAAGATAAGGCCACATTGAAGCTTTTTCTGCCCAATATCTCAGGGGATCTGACTCCATGCTCTCAACTGGCTCAGAGAGAAAATTCTTCACATGAATTTCTGCAACCTTCTCTTGCAGGTGCTGCTGGTTAGCAGCCCCACCACTCTGAAATGTGACAAATCTTGCTCTTGCTTTTGAAATAGGACCAGTTTCATGAAATTTGGGAGGACAATGGGTTGTCATCATGGGAGGGAAGCAGCTGGTGGAACTGGAAGCAGCTGAGCAGGATGGAGTGGGAGGAGTTGAAATCTTTTGAACCATTTCAATCAACTTATGTGTCCAGGATGCAAGAGTATTGCACTTGAGAGCAACATTGCCTTTCACACGTGGGTCACACATAGTAGCTAAGATATAGCTATCCTTCTCCATTAGAGGTTTCAACCTTTTCTGTACTTGCTCTTTTAAGCATCTCACAAGCTGCAACACTTCCTTCGACAAATCTGTCTGATGCAGAAATTCCTGTAATACCTGCTCCAGATCATATATTACAGGAATGATATCACCTAACGTGGCTGTAGCTGCACTCAGTGCATCAGTATATTCTTTGAAAGGCTTGAGGACATGCACCATCTGTGCAATGTTTGTCCAGTCCTGACATCCAAGTGGATTTTCCAATCCAATTTCAGATTCCATTGCCAAATCATGCAGAGGTGTCTGTTGTTCAGACAACCTCTCCAACATAAGATAGGTGGAATTCCATCTGGTAGGCACATCCTGAACGAGGTTATGCAATGGTGCCCTAACTGCTTTTTGTTTTTCTCTGAGTTCCTTCCCACTTTTCACACTGCGATTGAAATGCCCAGTTATTTTGCGGCACTTTTCAATCAACCGCTTCAGGGCTTGACGACTAGTACCTTGCACTTCCTTGGCACTTAGCCCCAACGCATCCCTCACTACCAGGTGCAGTGTATGTGCAAAGCATCGGATGCCTTTGAATCCACCATCCTCCAGAGCCTTAATCATATTGGCAGCATTGTCAGTAATGATATATCCATTTAAACATTCCATATCACTGCTTCTAAGTAGCCCTTTCCATCCTTCCATCATCCCCTGAATTGTCTGTAAGATATTTTCAGAAGTATGTCTCTGGTCTAGCACTTGAGCATGCAGTAAAGCCCACCGGTATCCTGGAGAAAGCTTTTTGGAGCTGCTGGTGCTACTGCCACTGCTTGTGCTTGTGCTGTCAGTTAATGCCTCATCCAGCTGCCACCAATGTGCTGTTAGAGACAAATATGCATGTGTTGCATTCTTACTAGTCCAAAGATCAGTGGTGAGATGTATGCTCCTTCCCTTTGCCCTTGCCATCACAATCTGCATTTCAGCACGACATTGTGAGTACAGGGAAGGAATCACCTGACGGGTAAATGTAGTTCTTGAAGGAATTTTGTAGTCAGGTGCTAACAGATGTATCAGCTGCTGAAATCCATCATTCTCTACAATCTGCAGTGGCTGATCATCCACAGCAATCATTACAGCAATTTGTCGTGTCACCACTTTGGATACTACTTGCTTCCTAGTCTGTGAAATTGAAGAAGGACACCACCCCATCTGCTCAACAGTAGCTTGCCGCTGCTGCCGGGGAAGAGGAGAAGGAGAAGTCTGCTTCTGCTTCACATACACACAATCTTCTGAAGTAATTTCCTTCTTTGGCTTCCCTGCAGCTTCTTCTGCAAGCAATACTGCTTTATGTTCTCTTTCAAGGTGATATTTCATGTTGGTGGTAGTAAGATGTCCAATAGTTCTTCCACGGCTCACCATCCTTTTACAATGGATACATTGAGCACATCTCCAATCATCCGTAACATTAAAATGATTCCAAACCTTAGATGTTTTTCTACTGTCCCTTACTCTAGGCTGGACATTTCTTGTCAGTGTTGTCATCAAAGTAGGAGTAGTAGTACTAGGAGTAGAAGTAGCAGAAGTTGTTCTTGTAGTAACCTGCAAATTTTCAACTGGTTTAGGACTAGAGAGGATACTACTGGCGCTGACAGTGGTTTTTTTGACAATCGGACTACCATCATCTGATTCATCATCACTACTATCACTGTCATTGGCGGTGTTCTTCTCCTCATCCTGAATATCATCATTGTCATCCTCCTCCTCAGACTCAGAGTCCTCTGATTCTCTATTCAGCACTTTCTGTAGCACTTCATCCATCAATAAACTTTGCTGCTGCAGCACAGATTTCACTTTCACCTTTCCAGATTTTGCTCCTTCCTTGTCCAGCAAGTTACCTTGCTCCTTTACATTCGCTGAAGTAGAAGGGGTATCATCAAATCGCAGTTTTTTCCTACTGACTGGAATTTTCTTTCCAGTAGCACTCTTCTTCTTACCAGCAAACATTTTAAAACGTTATGGCTGCAAGTCCAGTCCAGTACCAAGTAAGCTGGCACAGCAGTGTACTGAGCAGCACCTAATAGATAAGATATATAGAAGGGTTAAATACAGTTAGTGAGTGACTTCGTCAGTCAGTGACAGGTCACTGTGTGATTAGTAATCTGACTAGTGGCTCACTGGCGTGGCTAGTAGCCAGCCACTAGCCAATGACACTAGGCTACCCCATAATATTATATTTACTTATACTTGCACTACTAACACAAACAATTTATTTATAAATTTAAGGCTCACGTGCATTTGCAAGTCCAGCACCAACACAGGGGTAGTGGCTGGCTAGTGTAAGACAACACACTAGTTTACTAGTAAATCGGGGGAAGTGGGAGGGGAAGGGGAGGGCGGGAAAACCGGCAGACTAAAGCAACCCTAAAACCCAGCCCGACCCTTTAAAATAAATCCCCCACCCTCCCGAACCCCCACAAAGTGCCTTATATTACCTGGGGTCCGGTATGGGGGAGGGCAGGGAAACCGGCAGACTAAAGCAACCCTAAAACCCAGCCCGACCCTTTAAATAAATCCCCCACCCTCCCGAACCCCCACAAAGTGCCTTATATTACCTGGGGTCCAGTGGGGGGGGAGGGCAGGGAAACCGGCACACTAAAGCAACCCTAAAACCCACCCCGACCCTTTAAAATAAATCCCCCACCCTCCCGAACCCCCCCAAAGTGCCTTATATTACCTGGGGTCCAGTGGGGGGGGAGGGCAGGGAAACCGGCACACTAAAGCACCCTAAACCCACCCCGACCCTTTAAAATAAATCCCCCACCCTCCCGAACCCCCACAAAGTGCCTTATATTATCTGGGGTCCAGTGGGGGGGAGGGCAGGGAAACCGGCACACTAAAGCAGCCCTAAAACCCACCCCGACCCTTTAAAATAAATCCCCCACCCTCCCGAACCCCCACAAAGTGCCTTATATTACTGGGGTCCAGTGGGGGGGAGGGCAGGGAAACCGGCACACTAAAGCAACCCTAAAACCCACCCCGACCCTTTAAAATAAATCCCCCACCCTCCCGAACCCCCACAAAGTGCCTTATATTATCTGGGGTCCAGTGGGGGGGAGGGCAGGGAAACCGGCACACTAAAGCAGCCCTAAAACCCACCCCGACCCTTTAAAATAAATCCCCACCCTCCCGAACCCCCACAAAGTGCCTTATATTACCTGGGGTCCAGTGGGGGGGAGGGCAGGGAAACCGGCACACTAAAGCAACCCTAAAACCCATCCCGACCCTTTAAATAAATCCCCCACCCTCCCGAACCCCCACAAAGTGCCTTATATTACCTGGGGTCCAGTGGGGGGGAGGGCAGGGAAACCGGCACATTAAAGCAGCCCTAAAACCCACCCCGACCCTTTAAAATAAATCCCCCACCCCTCCCGAACCCCCACAAAGTGCCTTATATTACCTGGGGTCCAGTGGGGGGGGGAGGGCAGGGAAACCGGCACACTAAAGCAACCCTAAAACCCACCCCGACCCTTTAAAATAAATCCCCCACCCTCCCTAACCCCCACAAAGTGCCTTATATTACCTGGGGTCCAGTGGGGGGGGGAGGGCAGGGAAACCGGCACACTAAAGCAACCCTAAAACCCACCCCGACCCTTTAAAATAAATCCCCCACCCTCCCGAACCCCCCCCAAAGTGCCTTATATTACCTGGGGTCCAGTGGGGGGGGGAGGGCAGGGAAACCGGCACACTAAAGCAGCCCTAAAACCCACCCCGACCCTTTAAAATAAATCCCCCACCCTCCCGAACCCCCACAAAGTGCCTTATATTACCTGGGGTCCAGTGGGGGGGGAGGGCAGGGAAAACCGGCACACTAAAGCAACCCTAAAACCCACCCCGACCCTTTAAAATAAATCCCCCACCCTCCCGAACCCCCCCCAAAGTGCCTTATATTACCTGGGGTCCAGTGGGGGGGAGGGCAGGGAAACCGGCACACTAAAGCAGCCCTAAAACCCACCCTGACCCTTTAAAATAAATCCCCCACCCTCCCGAACCCCCACAAAGTGCCTTATATTACCTGGGGTCCAGTGGGGGGGGAGGGCAGGGAAACCGGCACACTAAAGCAACCCTAAAACCCACCCCGACCCTTTAAAATAAATCCCCCACCCTCCCGAACCCCCCCCAAAGTGCCTTATATTACCTGGGGTCCAGTGGGGGGGAGGGCAGGGAAACCGGCACACTAAAGCAGCCCTAAAACCCACCCGGACCCTTTAAATAAATCCCCCCACCCTCCCGAACCCCCACAAAGTGCCTTATATTACCTGGGGTCCAGTGGGGGGGGAGGGCAGGGAAACCGGCACACTAAAGCAACCCTAAAACCCACCCCGACCCTTTAAAATAAATCCCCCACCCTCCCGAACCCCCCCAAAGTGCCTTATATTACCTGGGTTCCAGTGGGGGGGAGGGCAGGGAAACCGGCACACTAAAGCAGCCCTAAAACCCACCCCGACCCTTTAAAATAAATCCCCCACCCTCCCGAACCCCCACAAAGTGCCTTATATTACCTGCGGTCCAGTGGGGGGGGAGGGCATGGAAACCGGCACACTAAAGCAACCCTAAAACCCACCCCGACCCTTTAAAATAAATCCCCCACCCTCCCGAACCCCCACAAAGTGCCTTATATTACCTGGGGTCCAGTGGGGGGGAGGGCAGGGAAACCGGCACACTAAAGCAGCCCTAAAACCCACCCCGACCCTTTAAAATAAATCCCCCACCCTCCCGAACCCCCCCCAAAGTGCCTTATATTACCTGGGGTCCAGTGGGGGGGGAGGGCAGGGAAACCGGCACACTAAAGCAACCCTAAAACCCACCCCGACCCTTTAAAATAAATCCCCCACCCTCCCGAACCCCCACAAAGTGCCTTATATTACCTGGGGTCCAGTGGGGGGGAGGGCAGGGAAACCGGCACACTAAAGCAACCCTAAAACCCACCCCGACCCTTTAAAATAAATCTCCCACCCTCCCGAACCCCCACAAAGTGCCTTATATTACCTGGGGTCCAGTGGGGGGGAGGGCAGGGAAACCGGCACACTAAAGCAACCCTAAAACCCACCCCGCTATGGCCGGCGCCATTTTCCTTACGAAAAAACGATTCGCGGCAGGAGATCGCTCCCGGACCCCCGCTGGACCCCCAGGGACTTTTGGCCAGCTTGGGGGGGCCTCCTGACCCCCACAAGACTTGCCAAAAGCCCAGCGGGGGTCCGGAACGACCTCCTGCAGTCGAATCGTGTTGTCTACGGGCGGCACCATTTTGTGCAAATGGAGATTCACATCTCTAGAGACCTGCCTTATCCCCAAACTGGAGTCAGTGTGTGCAGTAAAGGAGACCTGCCTTGTCCCCACCCAAGCTGGAGTCAGTGTGTGCGCATAATGCAATGAACAGGAAGGAATGAGGTGACTGCTGGAGTAGTACACTGGCTGCCTACCTAGGCTTGAATATATTAATGCTGCAGTACTAATAAAAATAAATTATAATTCTGCTAAACTGCCACTAGCCTCACCAGTGACACTAGCCTAGTAGCTTAGTCAGACATTCACCACCACCTAATAATAATGAATTATTAATTCAGTGATATAACAAATCATTTAAAAAAAATTGAGTAGGTTATTAATATAAGAGATGACTGTAGTAGATTGAATAAAGATCTGATGTTTCTGCTCTCCTCACACCAAACAAAAGCAACACACAAGCAGAGAAGCCCTTCTTACAAAGCTGAGCTAGTGAGTTAAGTAGGAGGATAAGTAAACATACTGGTGCCAGTGTGGCTACTTAAAAAATACACTTACCAACAATCAATTACATATATTTGAACTGTGTACAGTTCCAGCCAGGACCACCTTTCTAAAATGCACAGTGATTGGCAAATTTCACGTGCCTGCTAACAAAAATAATAAACAAACAAGTTCTAGTCACGTGAGTGCTGATCATCACATGTCAAGCTTGCAACTGTTTCCATTTCACATCCCCCCAACCATTACCTCAGTGGAAACCTTGGTAACATCAATAGATAAGAGCACAGCCAGCCAATAGGAATACATATTCATTCCTAAGTGACCTTTACTGACCTGGGAAGTGTGAACACTTTGTTTCATTTTCTGTTGGTGTTCGTGAGTTTCCAGTTCCATTTCCCATCCCCCCAACCATCACCTCAGTGGTAACCTTGCTAACATCAATAGATAAGAGGGCAGCCAGCCAATAGGAACACATATTCATTCCTAACTGACCTTCAGTGACCTGGAAAGTGTTTATTTGTATCATTTTCAGTTAGTGCGCACTAAATCGAGTTAGTGCGCACTAACGGGGAGTTAGTGCGCACTAACTCGATTTAGTGCGCACTAACACGATTTAACGATTTTTAACGATAAATCGTTAGAATTTCTATTGTATCGTGTTCTATAACGATTTAAGACGATATTAACATTATCGGACGATAATTTTAATCGTTGAAAAACGATTCACATCCCTACTACCTACTGCTACCTTATTGACTGACTATTTAAAAATGCAAACAGTCTAACTTGTTTATTCACTGCCTTTCTGACTATTAAAGGCACAAACACACTAAATAATATTCCCAAATAGTTAACTTTGCCCCAATACTTTTAAAAAAGTCAATGTCCCAAGCAAAAACTTACTGATTCCTTTCAGCCACCAGCAAGGTGATCCTCTCCTCTCAGTGTTTCCACTGTATGTACCAAACCAGCACAGAGGATTGTACTGCTCCAGCTTAGGTACTAGACTAGCAGTACAGCATGCACTGGTCTCGTAAGTGTGTGTATTAGGGATGTGAATCGTTTTTTGACGATTTAAAATATCGTCCGATATATTTTAAATCATCAAAAATCGTTAGGGCCACGATACAATACCAATTCCCCCAATTTATCGTTAAAAAATCGTAAATCGGGGGAAGGGGGAGGGCAGGAAAACCGGCACACTAAAACCCCCTAAAACCCATCCCCGACCCTTTAAATTAAATCCCCCACCCTCCCGAACCCCCCCCCCCCAAATGCTTTAAATTACCTGGGGATCCAGCGGTGGTCTAGAACGGCGGCGGTCCGGAACGGCCCCCTCAATTGAATCCTTTTGTCTTCAGCCGGCGCCATTTTGCAAAATGGCCGCCACAAAATGGCGGCGGCCATAGACAAAAACGATTCGACGCAGGTCGTTCCGGACCCCCGCTGGACTTTTGGCAAGTCTTGTGGGGGTCAGGAGGCCCCCCCAAGCTGGCCAAAAGTTTCTGGGAGTCCAGCGGGGTTCAGGAAGCGATTTCTTGCAGCAAATCGTTTTCCGTACAGAAAATGGTGCCGGCAGGAGATCGACTGCAGGAGGTCATTCAGCGGGGGTTCCGGACCGCCGCTGAACGACCTCCTGCAGTCGATCTCCTGCCGGCGCCATTTTCCGTACGGAAAACGATTCGCGGCAAGAAATCGCTTCCTGAACCCCGCTGGACTCCCAGAAACTTTTGGCCAGCTTGGGGGGGCCTCCTGACCCCCACAAGACTTGCCAAAAGTCCAGCGGGGGTCCGGAACGACCTGCGTCGAATCGTTTTTGTCTATGGCCGCCGCCATTTTGCGGCGGCCATTTTGCAAAATGGCGCCGGCTGAAGACAAAAGGATTCAATTGAGGGGGCCGTTCCGGACCGCCGCCGTTCTGGACCACCGCTGGATCCCCAGGTCATTTAAAGCATTGGGGGGGGGTTCGGGAGGGTGGGGGATTTAATTTAAAGGGTCGGGGGTGGGTTTTAGGGGGTTGGCTCACGATTTTAACGATTTTTCACGATATTTTTAAAACCCAAACGGCAACAATACGATTCCCTCCCCCTCCCAGCCAAAATCGATCGTTAAGACGATCAAGGACACGATTCACATCTCTAGTGTGTATGGTGATGCTTTATATATGTGGCCATACAGCAGGCCACATATGGCATTATAGTGTAGGGACTTGTCTTACAATATTTTGTGGATGTTATTTCTTAGGGGCAAGGTAGGCTGTCAGAGTATCTGCTGGTCCACATGGGTAAGCAGCCACACAATGCTAGCTTTCCACACTGTCTGCAATGAGAGTGTGCAGTTTTTGTATGGGAACTGATGAGAGGCATATGACTGATGTGTCCATTACAGTTGGTAGTGTCACCTGCTCATTATTGGATGTTCCACCTTGCAAAGGAGTTTTTAAACTCTCCCCCCCATTCCCCATGTTCCCCTTCAGCCCCTTCCTGCCCTTCCCCTATGATCTCCCTTCCCCCCTTCCTCTAGCAGGCATGCCTAATTCACAGGTTCCATAGCTACTGTACCATGTATCACATATGGAGCCAAGTACATAACACCCCTATTGCCAGTAAGCCATCTATATGCTTTTGAATTTAGGGGAGCCAGATGATCAGCAACCTGGACCTGCACCTAGATGACCCCAAAGGCTGTACTGGCATCTGTGGGTGATCCCTGACTCATCACCAGAGGAGGAAGTAGAAGCCCATGAACACATGGAACAGCCTGCAGAGGAGGAGCAGCAGTGGCAGGGAGAGGAGCCGGAGGACCCACTGGCTGAACTGCTACGTGATTGGCAGCAGGACCGCAGTGCGTCAGACCAGCCCGAACCCGACCTGTATACCAGTCAGGCAGAGAGACTGTTACAGCAGGGCGCCAGCCTCTTGGACGCTATCTCTGGCCTGGCTGATGTGGTGCAGCAGGAAGCGAGTTCCCTCCGTGATACCATCAGGGAGGAGCGTCAGGGGATTCAGGCGTGCTTCCGAGACCTTTGCCGGGCTACTGAGGAACAAACGGAGGTTTGGGGGGAGATGCTGCAGTGGTTGCCTCCTGTGCAGCCACAGACACCAGAAGCTCCATGGGCTTTCATGGGGCCCTGGATGCATTACCCTCCAACTTATGGGCCTCCATAGCCATGGATGGCACCTGCCCATGCAGAGGCGCCCGGTGTGGTACTGCCACCTGCGCCTCAGCCTGTTCCAGGCTATCCGTGGATGGCACCACCACCCCTGCCTGCACCTCCTGTGATGCTTCTCCCACCAGCACCAGAACCAATGTTGCCCCTGGCTGTACAGTCCTGCAGCCATGACCTGGAACTGCCCTAACCTCCTCTGCCCTCTGAGGGTAGTGAAGCAGTGGAAGGAGTCCACTGTGCCAGAGCGCCCGGTTGGGGCAGTCTAAGCTTCCTGATGGCCGTAGGAGAGGACGGCCAAGGAAGTGAACTGTTGCTATATTTCTGTTCTTGCTTTTTACTTTTATTTGATTAGCACTTTTTTGACACACTTGTTAATAAATGCACTATCACCTCCTGAAATGGCTTTCTATGAGAGTGTTCCTTTCTCGTAGTGCCCGCCTTTGGCTCAAGTGATGAATTTCTGCCAATTCCTCCACAGTCAGCTGCATGTCCTCATCCTCCTCATTCTCTTCAGGGGCCTCCTCTGGTACAGGGATGTGTCTGTTAAGTGCAAGATTATGCAGCATACAGCAGGCTAGGAATATCTCACACACTTTGGGGGGGGGGGGGGGGGGGGGGGGGAGTACAAGATACATCCACCAGATCTGTCCAGACATCGGAAGCATGATTTCAGGATGCCAAATGTTCTCTCTATGACAGCCCTGGTCCTACGGTGTGCCCTGTTGTAGCGAGTCTCAGCTGCAGTGTTGGGGTTGGCCACGGGAATCATGAGCCAGGATTTCAGTGGATAGCCTCTGTCACCTGTAGCATAACAGAGAAAATGAAGGTTACATTCCATCTGTGCTTCATTGGGGTACAGCTCACAAGGCTTACAAACAGAATGCCTACTGTGGCACCCTAAATATAAGGATTCTACTAATATAGGTGGGGGCTCATGTGAGCAGTTGATTAGCGTACTACCTAGTAGGGATGTGCAGAGCAAAAGTTTATGTCCATATGTCCAAAGGGGGTCCCATTTGCGGTCAATATGGACATAAACAGAATTCAATGAGTTGAGTTGAGTATATGTCCATATGTGCAAATAAAAATGTAAACCCCTCACCCCCCCCCCCCCCCAAGACTTACCACAACTCCCTGGTGATCCAGCGAGGAGTGAGGACGCCATTTCTGCAATCCTTTGCGAGGAGCACGTGACGTCGGCGTCACGTCGAGTGACGCGGCGTCACGTGATTCCCCGCGGGGTCGCGCCGGAACGCTCGTTCGGCCCAAAAGGAACTTTTGGCCAGCTTGGGGGGCCTCCTGACCCCCCAAGCTGGCCTCCTGACCCCCCCAAGCTGGCCAAAAGTTCCTTTTGGGCCGAACGAGCGTTCTGGCGCGACCCCGCGGGGAATCACGTGACACCGCATCACTCGACGTGACGCCGACGTCACGTGCTCCTCGCAAAGGATTGCAGAAATGGCGTCCTCACTCCTCGCTAGTTCACCAGGGAGTTCTGGTAAGTCTTTGGGGGGGGATTAAGGAAGGTGAGGGGTTTAACTTTTAATTTTGGATCAACAATCGCGATTTCCAACATATCCAACATAGCTATGTTGGATATGTGGGAAATCCGATCGTTTATGTCTCATCACTTTTTTAAGTTAAAAAAAAAATATGCGTAGCGTTTTACATATGCGGTCAATACGAATGCACACCCCTACTACCTAGGAGCCAGCCCCCAGTGATGTGTCGCAGCTTGAACTGTTCATAGATCCTGGATTGAGTGAGAATGTAGGCATTGTGAGTGGATCCAGGAAAGCGGGCCACCACATTGGTGATGAGGCCCTTGGCGTTGCACACCACCTGCATGTTTAGTGAGTGGAAACCCTTGCGGTTGCAGTAGATGGCCTCATCTCCTCCTGGTGCTTAGGGCCACATGAGTGCAATCAATAGCTCCCAAAACTGAGGGGAAGTGTGCTATTTAGTAAAAGCCTCTCATGGTTTCATGCTGCTCCTCTCTTTTGAAGGGGAAGGAGATAAGTGTTGTGTGTGTCGCAGCAAGGCAGCCTCCAGACACCTTGAAGAGGCAGCCTGAGTGATTCCAGAAGTCACGGCAAGCGGTGTTTGGAAGGTGCCGGTAGCCAAAAATGCCAGGAATGTAGTCACCTTGCTGTGTACCGGCAAGGCATGGCCCCTTTGGGTGAGAGGTTGCAGGTTAGCCTCTAAAATTTGGCAGAAGAACAGTATGGTCTCCTTATTAAATCTGAAACGGTGCATTATTTCCTCCTCAGACAGATCCAGAAATTGTGTGCAAGTCCTGTAAACTCTATGTAAAAGGCACCGGCTCTGTCTCAGCATTCTTCTTCTCCTCCTCCTCTCTTTCTCTTCTGAGCGTATCGATTGCAGGAGCCATATTGCTGCTGTAAACATATGTAGAAAAGGAATAATCAAAGAATAGCTGTTGACTTTAGACACTCCTGAGGCAGTCAGCTACCGTTATACGCACATTAACGGTGGCTATGGAAAACGTTTCTATTTTCCCAGTTACTCCCCCACGACCTCTTTCTTCCACCTTCTGCCCTTCTCCAGAATGTCTGGTCCTTGAGTGATGAGAACCAGCAGCCGCAGACCCTTCACTCATCGCTTGCGCACACAGGCAAGCAGTAGTAAATATACGCGCGTGACCTTGGCAGCGCACGCCGGTGGATTTATGCGTATCGCTTATAAAATACGTTTTACGCATGTATGTCTGGTATCCGGCCCAACACGCCCCCGACACGCCCCTTTGCTATTGGTGTAAGGTTGTGATCGCAGCGTCATTTACGCCCCATAGACTTTGTTGCGCACATCTCCATTAAAGTCTATGAGGCGCACACATCTCCATTAAAGTCTATGGACGACGCGCATATGCTGCCTTTAATCCATACCTTACTACATAGCAGATGATACAATATCATCGACAATCCAGGCTGTTTGGTGGGCTGCTATAATGGGACGAGATTCTAGTCCATTGACTTTAATGGAGCTCTGTTGACAGGTTATGAGTGAGAGGAAAGCTGTATAACATACCTATGATAACTAACTTTGGTGTGCAGGCTTTGCACACCCTTTTTGAGTGTCCTTAATTACTGACCATGTGTTTCAGTATGTATGTGCCATGATATGTACAGAGGGTGGTGTTAACAGGAAGGTGTGGCCCTATGGCTGCTCCCTATCCATGACTTCATGGTGTGTATATCAATGCAGAGTTATACTACAGATAGACAAGGTACCTACAAAAGTTTTTAGCCCATCAGCTGTTCCTCCTTCACCATATTAGGATCCCTATCTACACTACTCCTCGTGTTTTCTGTCTAAGCCTACATGTCTCCATTTACCTTGATGCCTACACTGCCCTGCCTCCCTGTGCCCCTCAGCTCTACAGTACTGTAGACATTGTTATGAAAAGAGATGACAATGGTATTTGTATGTGTTGCATGTCCAGGTCACTGAACATCCCAGCTGTATGTGTTGCAGGGGATGTTGCTGGCAAGCTTCTGGGATCATACGGATGATACCACTCCTTGACCTCCAAGATGGTTCTTCCTTGTTGACCACTGGATGATAATTTGCAGTCTTACTGTACCTATACCTTCCTTCCCCCACCAGGACAATACATGAGCCCCTTCCACCCTTACCTAAAATGAACACACCAGTTTAGAAAATCAAACTTGTACTGGTATGAAACAATATTTACAATGAAAAAAAAAAGATGGGAAGAGGAGAACTAAAGAGCGAAACTATTTACATTTAAAAAAAAAAACGGGAAGTTAGGGAGGCAGGGATGAGAGATGATGAATCACGGACGATGGATCAGATTCCCCAAGACCCGTATAGCTGTGCCAAGCAGCTGTACAGCCCTGAGGATCTGATCCGTGTTCCGGATCATCCACTCTTGGAAGGCATTCACAGCCCTCAGTCCCTCTCGGACCCCCCTCACGAAAGCCATAAACTGCCTTTGCATCAGAGGCTCATCTTCGGGAGAACGTGCTCCCGAGGATGAGCCTCTGTGCTGCTGCCGTTAGGGGGGTCTGTGAGGCACGAGAGGGCCACGAATGCCTCCCTGGGACAGCAAAGGCTGGCCCCTGGGTGCCCCCGCGTCCCTAACTCCACAGGCAAAACGGGGAGGATGCCCTATGTGGTGGGGGGGGGGGAGAATCCGGCTCCCCCCAGAGCGGCTGCGGCTCCTTCCCGTGGAGCTGGGCCTGGCCTGGCCTCTTCAGCATCTGCAAACAAAAGGAGAAGTCAGAATAAACAGTACATTCAGGTTCAGAAAGGAGAGAGAACATTCCAGTAGCTTGGAAGGATCACTTACCACCAGGCCCAGCCCGCTCTGCCCGCAGCCGCTCCATCCACTTCCATATCTTGAGGCACAGCCACCAGGCTTTCTTCTTCAGGTCCTCTATTAGAAGGAAAGGAAGGGAGAACCATTAGTGTACTCTGATGGTAATAATAGGAACTGCATACTTTAATGTGAGTGTTATAACATTAATGAATCTTGAAGACCATGATAATCTTGCATAATCATGTAGTTATCAGCTTTGCCAATTATTTTTTATATTATAGTAATCTATAACACTACAGTACTTTGGCTGGTTCCTCCTCTGAGGCCTAACCTGACATTCACACTCCCACATTAACCCCATCAGCTGTAGTACAGTCTACTTACTCCACGGGGGTTGGAGGCTTGCTCATTATAGCGGACCTGCAACCGCCGCCAGGACTGCCAAAGGTGAGGGAAGTCGGTCCTACGTCCACACACTGGAAAAAGCGAACATTCCCTCGCCACCACCAGGGACGCTATTTTGGGGTGTGGGCGAAATGGGAAGTCTTGCCTTTGCGTTTGCATGCGCACGGGCACAGGCACGCGCGATTGTGGGAGGTGCACAGATATACCGGCGCGCACAAGCCGCGCACGCAACAACTTGAGCTACACGCACAAATCAGGGTCCACATATGCGCGGATTTTGTATAGTGCGTGCACAAGTGCGCAAACTATGCAAAATTTATGTGACCCGCCATGTGCGAAGCAGTGCATGCTGTTCTACAGCCACGCGCACTTCTTGTAAAATCTACCCCTAAATGTATTCCCTTGAGGAAGCCTGACCAGGTGAAACAGAGGCCTTTGTAGGACTGCTTGTAAAGGGCTTATCAGAAGTGTGCCGTTCAAGAAACTTCCATGTGGTGCATAAGTTTGCAATATATTTAAAACAAGCCGTTAAGCCCGTTAAAACGGGCTACATTAAATTTTTTATTCAGTCCATTTTCGAACACAGCACCCTTCTACACTTTTTCTCCCTCACTCCCCCTTCCCCTCATTCACTCACCCCCTTCCCTCCACTCAGTCTTACTCACCCTCTGTCTCCCTCCCCTCACTATCACCTCCCTTCCCTCAGTCACTCCCCACCCTCTCTCAATCCCATCCCCTCTCCCTCAGCCCTCCTCCACTCCCTTTTTCTCTGCTCCACAACTTCTTACCCTTCCACTTACATCCCTCTGTCTCTCACCTCCCCCTCATTCTCCCTCTCCCCTCATGCCTCCCCACCTCTCCCCCCCCCTACCTCCCTCCCACTCTGTCCTCCCTCCCTCCCACTCTTTCCTCCCACCCACTCTCTCCTCACTTCTTCCCTCCCACCCACTCTCACTCTCTCCTCCCTCCCTCCCACTCTCACTCTCTCCTCCCTCCCAGCTACTGGCCACCGCTCCTCGTCGCCGACGCTCCTCACCGCCACCCCTCGCCGCCATGCTCATATCCAGCTGACACTCGCTGAGACCGACGTGCTTGCCCGCACATGCACAGTAGAGCTGCTCTCTACTGCGCATTTGCGGCACGTCGGTCAAGATTCGTTTATTAGGTTGATAACATGGGAGACTATAGTGTTGTGTGGGACTGATATGAATTTGAAGAATATATGCTTTTACATTCATGGGAGTGCACAAAAGTGTTACAGGATATAAAAATTGTATAGTTTCAAAGAAGACATTTTTGCCATTTATGATTAGAAAAAGGTCTACCTTTATGAACCCATCAAATGAAGTGGATTATGTTCATAATCGATGAATTGGCTTTTTAACTCTTTATGATATGTAAAACACTTGTTAGAGGGTTTCTTTATTATTTTTGGAGATATATACACACACCTCTAAGTTCCTGTTAAATTTAGTTGATAAAATTTGTGTTCTTCTAGTTGTAACATGATTTTTTTTTTTTAAACCAGAACTGATACCATGCAAAATCTTTTTCCCGTCGATAGCAGGGCTGAATTAGCCATGCTATCATGGGATCTGTCAATCAGGTCCGGGAGGCGGAGCTTGTCAAAGCAGAGATCAGAGCTTTGCTCTCTGCGGCTGCGCGTGTGTTCCCGCGCAGGAAAGTAACGGAATCTCCTCAGTCTGTTCTTTTCGCACGCGGGATCGCACGCGGAGCTGTTCTTCTCCTCAGCGTTGAAATAAACATGTCAAAATCGGGGTTTAAACCCTGTAACTGCGGCAAGGTAATGTCGGTCACGGATGGCCATGACCGATGTTACCGATGCCTAGGACCAGATCACAATCGGGAAGATTGTGAATTTTGCTCAAGGATGTCGCCCAGAGCACTGAAACAAAGGGCCTTCAGGCTTCAAGAACTTTTTGCCTCACCGGAGCCATCGGAGGCTCATTCGTCGCCTGGCCCTGAGATTTTATCGGCTCCCTCAAAAAAGAGGGCATCATCGTGGGATCCTCAGTCCTCCAAATTGGGAGGTAAGGAGGTGACAAGCCGACAAAGGCCATCGGATTTTCAAAAATCCAAAGAGCCAGAATCGCTGGCGCAGGACACAGTGGCGCCAAAAATCTCGGCGCCTAAAACTTCTGCCCCAAGGCGCCTTATGCGCATACAAAAGTGTTGGTGCATAACACTTTGGCGCCTGAAGAAGTATCAGTGCACAACATTTCTATGCGCATGGCGCCAAAGACACTTGTGAGCATGACGCCGAAGGACCCTGTGCGCACGGTGCAGAAGATTTCTACGCACAGGGCGCAGAAGACATTGGTGTGCAAGGTGCCGAAGACATGGGCGTGCAAGGGGCTAAAGCAGTCTGTGTGCACAACCAAAGGAAATTCTACGCGCACGGCGCCGGACATCTGCGTGCATAGTGCCAACCATCTCTATGCGCACAGCGCCGGAGACATCGGCGCCGATCACTCTTGCATGTATGGAAACAAAGATATGCGCACAAGTCTAGATCCGCGCATAAGACACATGAGCACCCATCTCATGTATTACAAAATGAGTTGAAACGAAGACATGGACCCTCTCACAGGTCTTCTTCAGCCTCTCCATCAATAACCTCACCTCGTTCCGGTACTCCCCTTTCTTCGAGAGATAATTCGACTGAGTTTACAATAAAACGTAGAAAACGATCACCATCTTCACGGAGAAGTCATACAGACTCGTCGTCACACTATTATCATAAGCACTCACGACATTCCCACCACAAAAAGTCGGCAAAGAGGAGTGCAACATGGGAAGTAAGCCCTTCGACTTCTAAATCATCTCATATACCAACTTCAAATATCTTCTCTCACAGAGAGGTAATACAAATTGCTTCCTCTACCGCTTCTATAGCTTCAGAGGATTCGAGGGACATCATATGCGACAAAAAACAGAAAGACCATAAAGTATACACTACTTTACCTCAGAACACACCAATGCATGTGAGTCACAAGGACCAGATGATCATACAATAATGCCCCCTTGTACAAAAAAGAGGCATTTTTTCAATTGTCCCAATCCTTGGCAGGTTTTTATGAAGCTCTTCAGTCATCATTTAAAATGACTAATATTGCTGCTGACAGTTCTCCGGAACATAAGACGCAGACTAATAGAGAACAGTCTGTGGAGCCCCCAATATCTCCCATAGCAAACAGACCAGCTTCACCAAATTATAAACAGGATACATCATTTGATTCTCCTTCACCGTATACATCCCCATCATCATCTACGGGATTCCCATCGGATCCACAGGAACAACCTCAGGAGCCGTATTCCACTCCGGAAGACCTTACATACCCAAAATTTCTAGAAAAATTGGGTACAATACTGCATCTAGGAGGTCCAAAAAGAGACAGACACTAGGTCAGAAACCCTTGGTCTCCTAAAAATTTGAGACTCCAGGGGAACCAACATCTCTTCCACCACAAGAGCTCCTGCATTCAGTCTTACAGAAATCCTGGGAAACACCTTACGCAATCGCAGCAGTTTCCAGGAAACAGACATAAAATTCTGTATGAGGAAAACATCACCGTACTCTGTACCACAATTACCTCATGCTTCAATTGTAGTAGAGTTGGCGATGCAAAGATTTAAGAAAACAAAGTCACATTCCTCATACCCACCAGGCAAAGACATCAAATATTTGGATGAGTTTGGCAGGAAAATATACCATAATGCAATGTTAAATGCCCGAATTATGCACCATCAATTCTACATGGTACAATACCTATATGACTGCATACAAGTTATAAAAGGTATGCTTTCCTCAACTGCGGATCAGATACCTCCGCCTCTTCATGACATGGAAGAGAGTTCTCGTCACCTTTTGAGGTCAATCTACGAAGCATATGAAACATTGTCTAGGGCATCGGCAACAGCCATTGCAGCTCGCAGACTAGCATGGTTATGCTCAAGTTCCATACGTGAAGATTTGCACGAGAAACTCACGAACCTCCCATGTACAGGAGATAACCTGTTCAGAGAACGATTTCAGGACACAGTGGGTAAACTGAAGGAAGAAGCTCTAGCAGTACAATCATTAACATCACATCCTAACTATTCGACCACATGTCGTTATATTGTATCTACTCGTAGGCAATCATATGCCAGGAGACCCTACAGATCTTACCAGTCCTTTCGTACACAGGCTTACCCTGCATACCAGCATCCTGCTCCACAACAGAATACCTCAAACCAACGTAGAGGTAAACCACGTAACCAGAGACAGCAGGCACAACAGCTGGCTACCACAGTGAAAGCGACTTCATCTTTTTAGTTACCCAGCCACCACCACAACATCAAGCACCACCACCATACTCAGAGACCTTCAGTGAGACAGGTTTTAGTAGTCCTCGGCCACATGTCAGCGGCAAATTTCATGGTTCCCAACACCAGGCTACACATGAGATGCCTGCAATGGGGCTTGAAACGTCAATGGAAACAACACTTGCAACCATTGACACAGAAGTTATCATTGACCACCGAAATGAGAAAAGACAACATGGTGGTTCCTAGACTCCACCCTATCCAAGGGAGCATTGTTCAGTTCCACCCCTCCCAACGCAGTCTTAACCACAGATGTGTCTCGCAAGGGCTGGGGTGCACACCTCGGGATTTACGAAACACAAGGGTTATGGACAATCTTGGAACAGAGCCTGCAAATACATTTATTGGAACTCAGAGTGATTCGCAATGCATTACGAGTGTTCCAAGACCACCTGAAAGGACGCAGGGTCATAATCTATACGGACAACCAAGTCGCGATGTTTTACATCAACAAACAAGGAGGGTCCGGTTCATGGTCCCTTTGCAAGGAGACCTTGACAATCTTCAAACATGCACACCGAAATTGCATATATCTCCAGGCAACTTACCTACCAGGAGTTGCAAACACAAGAGCGGACAAGCTAAGCTGCATTTTTCATCCTCACGAATGGGCACTCAATACAGAAATAGCCCAAAACATATTCATGCAGTGAGGGGACACTTTCAATAGATCTCTTTGCAACAGAGATCAATGTTCAAGTTCTCAAATTCTGCTCGATAAGACCAAGCCAATTCAGGATCGCGCAAGATGCCTTCCTCATTCCGTGGACGACAGGCCTCCTATACGCCTTTCCTCCCATACCACTCATAACAAGGACAATTCAAAAGTGCATAGCAGACAAAGCTCAACTGATACTCATCGCCCCGACCTGGCCGAGGCAACCATGGTACAGTTTCCTTCTCCGACTATCCATCATGGATCCAATTCGGTTACCGAATCGCCAAGATCTTCTCTGCCAAGATCAAGGGACGCTCCTGCATCCACTACACTCATCTCTCCACTTGACAGCATGGAGATTAAGAGGCTCATTTTAACAGAACAGGGAGTTTCCACTTCGGCACAATTCATCTTGTTAGAATCCAGGAAAAATTATAGCTATAAATGGAAATGTTATTCTACCTGGTGTACGTCCAAAGGTGTACCACCATTGGACTGCTCACCTGAATTGCTCATTGATTATCTTCATACACTATATACAGCTGGTCTAGCAACGTCATCCATTAGAGTTCATTTCAGTGCCATAGGGGCATATCATAGACCAGTTAACAATATTCCTATATCCAATCATCCCTTACTATCTCGTTTCATTAAGGGGTTAACTCACCTTCGTCCTCCGATCTCTAAGCCTCCAGTTCCATGGAACCTCAACATAGTTCTGGAACAGCTCATGCTTTTCCTGTTCGAATCCATGGACTCGGCACATATTAAATACTCACATGGAAGGTTGTGTTCCTGGTTGCAATAACATCAGCACGAAGAGTCAGTGAATTGCAGGCCTTGGTCCATTATTCCCCATACTTGCAATTCCATCACCAGAAGGTAGTTCTCCGAACTCACCCATCCTTCCTACCAAAAGTGGTTTCTCAATTCCATCTCAATCAGACCATGGAATTACCAACCTTTTTCCCTAAACCTCACGCAAATGATAGGGAAAAACTACTGCACACACTAGATTGTAAAAGAGCTTTAGCATACTACAAAGAAAGGACAAACTCGGACTCCCATGTTTCTCAACTCTTTGTCTCTTTTGACACCAAAGGCACCTGGACTACCAGTGGCTAAACGCACCATCTCCAGCTGGATAGCAAAGTGCATCAAATTCTGTTACAATAAACAGAAACTACAACTACATTCAGAGCCGAATGCTCACCAAGTCAGAGCAGTAGCAGCCTCATTGGCACACCTGAAGAATGTGCAGCACATAGACATTTGTAAGGCAGCTACATGGTCATCGCTCCATACCTTCACATCTCACTACTACCTTGATCAACAAGCAGCCACAGATGCGAAGATAGGGCACGCAATCCTGCAATCTCTATCCTCCTGTCCACGGTGACTGCCACACTGTCAAAGATCACGTTCAAACCTAGATATCAAAAACAACGTGATCGGGAGCTTGAGACTCCCATGACAGCATGGCTAATTCAGCCCTGCTAGCGACGGGAAAAAGCAAGTTTGCTTACCGTAAACGGTGTTTCCGTAGATAGCAGGATGAATTAGCCATGCTGATCCACCCTCCTCCCTGGGAGTCACCAAGTCTTCGACTACACTAAAGCTTAATCACAGACTGAGGAGATTCCGTTACTTTCCTGCGCGGGAACACACACGCAGCCACAGAGAGCAAAGCTCTGATGTCTGCTTTGACAAGCTCCGCCTCCTGGACCTGATTGACAGATCCCATGACAGCATGGCTAATTCATCCTGCTATCTACGGAAACACCGTTTACGGTAAGCAAACTTGCTTTTTTAAAAAAAAAAACAAAAAACCCCCCAGCAATGTTACCAGCTTTTACTGAAACTAATAAGAATAAGGAAGGAGCATGTTTCAACCACAGCCCAAATTATTTTAAGGGGAATAGCTAGATCCCCAGACATAAATACTATCGGGTAGATTTTAAAAGGGTTGCATGTGCACCTAAAACACACCACATGCAAAAACATGCATAGGTTTTAAAATAATCTTCATGTGTGTATGTCTGCAACCAAGAGAGAGAGAGATAACCTCTTTATAGGGCTCAGCCTGACACTCAATATATGCACCATTGTAAGGGGGCACTTTAATTCGAGGTGAGTTTTTGGGAGGTGGGTTGGGGTGTTACAGAAACAGTCAGGTATTCATTGTAAAATCATTAAAGAATTTTAGACCTTATAAGCGATGAAAAGGAGTTGATTTGTACGCTACCGCTAGTAGAGACCACAGTGTACAAATCAGCTCCTCTTGTTAGAATCTTCATCGCTTATATGGTCTAAAATTCTTTAATGTACGCATATCCTTTCCAGTTATTTAAAAATTCACATAGCTCCCGCACAGCCCACTTATGCGCGTATGTGACATTTTGTATGTGACATTAAACTCTCTCTATTTGGTCGATGTGTGCTAGACAGGAATAGGCTGCATACTCAAATAACAGAATATATTCTGAAGGAGAGAATGCATGCTGTAACTTCAATGCCATTTATTCAGCCCATTGTGCCACTGTGACTGAACAATAGATTTTGAGACAAGTGGGTTTTAAGCTAGTTTACAATTAGTAGTAGTAATAGTTTGGAGCTATTGGGGTAAAGTGCCAGATAAGCTATACTATGCTAAAATGTATGGTTAAAACCATTTAAAATAATAGATATAAAAGGAAAAAAGGTCTGTAATTATATCAACTTTAAAATCAACTGAATACAATTAAGGTGGTAACTGATCACACTGATATTTTAAGCAATGGCCCAGGTTGCCTTATTGAATAACCAACCCTGTGTATCCATGGGCTCAGCTTCTGACTTGCCTTGACTATATGGCAATATATTCAAAATTCAAGGAGTGATTTCTCTGATCATTCTCCTTGAATTTATTTCTTTCATAGCATAAATTTAGTGAAAGTTGCATTTGTGCCTAGTAAAGGTTCTGGTACAGGGGGTTAAGCTTCAGTTTAAGGCATCCAAATAGTCAATGAATGATTCACAATCTGCAATTGATAGGGCTGTTTTGGAGAAACTGTGAGCTTCTAGGTAACCAACTTTCCTCGTTGACTGAAATAATGGGTCATAAAACTGAGTGATATTTCCTATAATGGTGCTGATGCAGAGGAGCTTTATCAAAATTCAGAAAAGCCTAAAAGACTTTTCGGAGCATGCGCAGATATTTCCGCACAGTTGTAGGGGCCGTGTGATCCCTCTTAGTCCTTTTTGTTTGTCCCAGAAAGTGGACATGTGAGAACTCTCAACTTTTATCAGCCATCTTTTTTTTTTCTGTTTGGTGCACTGAATTTGTTCAGACAGTGTTTACTGTTTTTCACATTCTCAGTCTCCTTTTAAGTCATTAATCGGGTTTTCAGCATTCATAATTTTTCTTTGTTTCAGCACACTGCTACGATGCTCAATCATCTGTGTCCAGGGTCAGCTCTAAAGCAAATAGTGCTCTGTGCGAAAATAGTTGATGGAGCCCCTCCCCACAACTGATTCCTTCTCCTCAGGGTCAAAGGGTAAGGAAGTCAGAATGGGAGAGGCCAAAGAAGGGAAACCATTCCCCCCGACTGTCATGGATTAGTAGCAGTGGGCACACTTTCCCTCCCTCTCTGCTCTCAGCATTCTCCCATTCCAGTGTTGGCCTTAGAAATAAAGAAATATACATTCTCTAGATATAGAAATGCTGCATCTACAGAATAACAAGACATTTTTTCATTTTCTATCAATTATGTATCCCTGGATCACACGTCACCAGCAGAACTGAGCCAAAAGTTCTCCCTCACAAATTTCAAATTGTACCTAAAAAATCAAGAAGTCTACTTATTCTATATTTTATCATGTAGCAAAACCAAAAGTAGAGCACATCCTTAGACTACGCGTCGCATACCTTGGTCTGCCATTGGCAACTTGACTATAAGACATTACAAGAAAAACTCCTAATGGCCCTATATGCAGTAAAGAAAGCCCTGGCCAGTTCTAGCCATCTAGCAAAACTATTTTTTAAATCAATCATTTGACTGCAGAGCATCAACAATTTTGGAAAAGGGATACAAGATCTTATTAGATGATATTTAACACCTCATAGATTACACAAAATATACCCATGTGTGCCAGTTAACTGTTAGAAACAAATGCAGAATAAAGAGAGCATAAAATATAAATAGATGTGTGTGCAGACAAAACTGAACTGGAAATTGCAATAAGCCTGTACTTATTGCTGCAATACTGTATGCATTGCAGCATGACCATTCTTCATAGACATTAAATAACAAAATCAAGAAATATAAATCATGAATTACCATACTAATAAGAATATTTCAAAACATCTGATGAATAAAACACATTCAATACTTTAAAAGTGTTATACATTTCTCTAAATACCAATACAATATTTCAACACAGCAGAAACATTAAACATTCAATAATTAAAACCAAGAATTTTTGAAAAACAAAATCTCCTTTTCTGCATATCTAGGCTCTTTTGATTTCCATCACCCTGAGATTTTCATGGACTGGAGGAGGTGGGACTGCACAAACTTTATCTTCTCACACACACTCATTCTCACACAATCCCTCTTTCATACATACACCCATGCTCTCACACACACTATCACATACACAGCCTCTCTCCCCCTCATATAAATACATAGGCCCAGTGCGACCGGGTGTACATACCATGCATCTGCAAAGGGCAGCATGAGAGGCCACGGGGCCACCGGTGAGGTTTAACACGCCAGTGACTGAAGATGGAGAGCGGCCACAGGTCACCAGTGAGTTCCACTCGTGGCTGAAGAAAGTGAAAGGCTGCAGAGCTCAACCCCCCGGCAGCTGTAGAAGCCCATGTTTGTTTGTGTGCATGCACCGGCGCACAACTTCTGCTCCCTCCCCCCCCCCCCCCCCCCAAGCAGGAAGGCCATTGGGCTGTGATGGAGCTCATCCCACAATGGATGAATGACAAGAGGCCCTGTATGTTTGTGTGTGAGCATGTATGTGTTTGAGAACCTGTGTGTGTCTGTGCAAGAGCATCTGTGAATGTCTGCATGAGATTCTATGTGTCTCTGTGTGTGTGTGCCTGTGAATGACTGAGGGAGCCTGCATGCGTGTTTGTGAATGTCTGTATGTCACATATAGGTTCTCACAGGCACATACATAATGTGAGGGAGAAGGAACCTGTGTATGAGAGAATGAATGTGCTATTGTGCATGCATGTGAGAGGAAAGATGAAATTTGTACAGACCTACCTCCCCCAATCCACGATGATCTCAGGGTGACTGGAAATCAAATGATCCCAGGTATGGAGGAGGAGATTTTTAAAACCTTATTAGTTTTAATTGGGTATAATTTGATGTTTGTAAACCATTGTGATCTTCATTTAGAACAGCTGTATATAAAAAAATGGCAAAATAAATGTTTCTGCTCTTTTGAAATATTTAATTTTAGGGGAGGAATAGAACATTTAATTTTTTTATTTTTTATTGGATATTCTTATTCATGAGCTGGTTTGAAATTTTTTTGTTTACAAATATATTATAATTGTTTGATTTGATTTAATGTTTTATGAAGAATCATAATGCTCCTGTTTTTCCATTGTTGCTCTGCACATAGAAGCTGGCTTGGTATGTGTTCCAGCTCAGTTCTTCTGAGCACATTTCTGTTGATACCTTCATGCTGTATTGGATGATGGTAGGTCTGTGTTCTGCATATGTGACCAAGTTGAGGGGGGAGGGGAAGATAAGTTTTTAAAAATATATGTAGAAGTGAGTTTGTCTTTCTTTGATGGGCCAAGAGCCTAAATAAAGCATTGGGAATTAGTACAGTAATTGTTTACACAAGGCACCAAAAAGCTTAGCAACAACCCCTCTAAATATAGATGTACACAGGCTCCCACTCATTCATTCTCACACACGTGCCAGTGCAACATCCCTCTCTGAGAGGACAGCACTGCACATATTACTTTTCCCACCATCGAGGTGAGGCTAACCGGCCTGTAGTTTCCAGTCTCTCCAACTCTTGAAGTGGGACCACCACTCACATTTCTGGGGATCTATTGAACAAATCACACAGCAGACCCACTAGCACATCTCTGCACTCCCTCAGTATCCTGGGATGAACCTCATCAGGCCCCATGGCTTTGTCCACATGCCTACACAGACATGATACAGTCAGATGCTTAGACATGCTCCCTACCTCACTTGTGTTTTTACACATACTTTCAAATGTGTTTCAACCCTCCCTAACTTGCCTGCTCCCACACAGGCTTCCTCACACCTATGTTCATAGAAAATGCTTACTAACCCACATGCACAGGGTGATGGCTCAGCCATTCCCTGACTCACAGCCACATGTGCTCACTTTTCTCCTCTCCATAAAATGTTTGTACTTAATTGGCAACCAGAAAGGAGGGACTCAGCAAGTATGGGGGCCCCAAAAGCTTGGATCCAGGTCAGCTCCTGAGCCTTGATGGGTGGGTGGAGGCCCTGAAAGGTTTTTTTTTAATTATATATTTTGGCACAGGGCCCTCTGGAAGGGTCCTATACTGCCTCCCATTGGTACTTGGCAGAGGCAGGGTAGGGCACTTGTAAAGGGAGTAGTAGGAACAAACTGCTGCTATCACTGCATGGGAAAATTCTGCTGCAGGGCCTGGTATCCATAGTGGTTCTGTATGCTTGGGGGGGGGGGGGGGGGGGGTGTCACTAGGCCCAACATATAGAGCCAGGACTCACATGATGGAAGTGAGTGGATGAGTAACAGTGAAGCAGAGGTGGAGGGTCCCTTCCAGGGGCAGAGCAGGCATTCACGGTGGGCCAGTCGCTCTAGTCACGTGGTCTGCCCAGCACAGCCGTGACAGAGCCATGCTCAGCAGGGCAGGGGGTATCTCCTGGGCCGATCCAAAATCCACCCCTGGTCCCTTCACTGTGGCAGAAATGAGGCCAGCACGTTGCTGCCATTGCACAGAAGGAAAAAGGCTGTTGCAGGCACTAGTACATGACAGTCTGCCAATGAGATCAGAGTCAAAAGCTCTGGTTTGCCGCTGAGAACAGGAGAGGACACCTTCACACCACATCAGTATATTTGATCAGGTACTGACCTTGTTTACCAATATACAGATTGTAGGTAAAAAAAAAAATCACCAGAAACCCAATATAATTGAAAGCATAAAGATACAGAACCATGTCAGTTTATTTTGTTACATTTTAACTTTACATTTGAACTACAGTATATTGCATCACTACAATTAAACAAGGCCATGATTAGATCCCAATCTGAGAACATCTGGAAAGATGTACAAGTGAATTAGCAGAAAACATCAAGAATATTAAAAAAGTGGGATTTAGCATGGCACTTTAGAACAGATCTAAAATGATGCACATCTGGCACCTGTTACAGTATATTGAACATATGCTGAAATTGAAGAGCAACTTGTGAATTGAGTGTTTTAGGCAATAGCTGAAGGAAGCTTTTGCATAGCACACTGCATTGCAGTCTCAACTAAAAAAAAAACAAAACAAAAAAAACCACAAACGCTAGTGCTCCTACCAGGGTAAAACTACATGCCACACAAGAAACATACAGATCAAACAGCCAGGCTTAGAAAGGCAGGTTGAGTCTTCTGGAGGGACAAGCCCTATGTGCACCTGTCTAACTGGTGGAGGAAAGCCATCCCTTCCTCTGAGTGAGCAAGATATTTGATCTATGCTATGGGATTTGCCAGGTACATTGGGACCTGCTCTGGACACAGTCAGACATGAGACTAGACAAGGGCCTTTAGTCTGACATAGCATGGTTCCTCCTCTATTCTTACATTACTTGGCATTCAAATTGTCTGATCCATCAGGAAGACAGTTGTGGTAAAATTTCTAGTTTATTGTAACAGTAATGCAAGTTGTTGCACAATCTTTGACCTGACTGATTGTCGCCATTACTAAAAAAGATTTGGACAGTATGATAAGAACATTTCCCTTTATAACAGCATTGGCTGGTTAAGTTGTATGTAGTAAGGTCCTGAATACTCTAGTTAAAGCCTTTGTTGGAAAGGCAAAATGTTTTCCAGAACTGGCTGCTCCTAAAAGGAGTACAACTCATCTAAATTATCTCAACCTTCATCTCCAGCACAGAGTTCTGAAACTGTATGAAACCCAGAAGGTGATTTCTTGCACAACTAGCAGTTTCAGGATATTGGCACCTCAGCTTACTACTACTTTGATCATCAGTGGCAGTGGACTGTACATGCAAGTACTACTCACTCAATTTGACAAGCTTCAAGCTTGCCAATACTTTGGGACAATGTTCTAATTAAACCAGAAGACAGCAAGAGGCACTTGCTAGGGGTGGAAGGTTTCAAAATGCTAGCCTAACATTTAAGTTCAGAGCTGTGGCCATCAGTTTACATATTAATGGCATGCACTTTAATCTAGCAAGAGTTAGCATAGGGCCTCCACTCTGACACACTGGAGCTCTGTCAAAGTTTAACAGTTTAAAGAAAGCTAGTGGAAGCCAAACTTAAAAAAAAAAAACAAAAAAACACTCCACCCCCCAAACAGCTTTCACACTTAGAGCCAGGATACAAAAGTTTCAGCAACCAGTACCCCCTTCATATCAGCATGGACAATGAGTTGACAGCAAGGGTCATGGTTTAGAAATATATGCATGGTAGCACATTCCTCAGGATCACAACAGGTTACACTAATGCTAAAAGTGTAAGCAGCCCTCAAAGCTGAATTATAACTACAGTCTCTCCCCTTATGTGCCAGGAGCTGCCAATTACAATTGTCAAATATGGATTTCACAAGGCTCAGTACTTAGGGCGAGAATGCCTCAGAATACCTGAAGCTCCCAAGGCCCATGTGGTTTGATGTTCCTGCTAAGGGGGGAGGTGGGCATGCAGTCTGGCTCACCTACCATCTCAAGTTGCTTATAAACCGATAGCCTTCAGCACTGGTACGAAGGTAGTTTTCAGCCCAACACTCTACATTAGAGGTTTTCATTTGCATAGCATTAAGTCTGCATGAAACTAATGATCTTCATGTGAGGAAGATAAATTTGATTTTTAATTCAAGAAAAACTCCCAAGAGTAGGCTTGAATGACAGCAAGATTTCAGCATAGGTTATGGGGTATTGCTCTCATGATTTTATTTAATTTTTATATTTGTATCCTGCTTTGATATGCTAAAAGCATAGTATCCAATAAATCAAAGTTACACACAGCACATTAAAATGAGTGCAGAGGGTCTTAGTGTGCCGTAAGTTTTGGTTTTTTTTCTAGCAAAGAGTAAGCTTATGACAAAGCACTAAGCCTGCAGTTATGCATGAGCTTTGCATCACTATAATATTCTATTCCTATTGTGACCATATTAGGACCTCTTGTGTAAGACTACCTATTGATTTTTAAAATGCCACTGTACAAATTAAACAGAAGGCCCTTACTTTCTTCAAAAGCCAGTCCTCAGAGGTTCTTTGTGCTATAAAATCTGCTAAACCAATTTGGAGTTGCTTTAGTCTTATTGCTAAGTAGCACATTTCCATGGGTGACTACATTTAGCTATTGATTCTAAATTGCAGTCTAAAATTTTCAGTTAGGTGTGATCTGATTGCTATTTATTCCACTTGCTTTTAGACATTAAAAAAAACTGTTTAGAAATTGCCTATGTTATGGTTTGTAACTTCAAGAAAAGCTATATCTGTTTAACCAGTCTCATGACTAACTCACAATAGTGCATTCATCAGGTCAGCAAATATAAAGTTCACATCAGCTTTGATGGTTTTAAATGCATTCTTACAATAAGCACAACACATGTGAAGGAGCAAGATACTTGACAGAAGTCAGAAGAGGTTGCATTGATTTGCAAGTATGGGAAGGAGTCCTCAAGTTTTGTATGGAGAAGGCATGGCTTAAGTGGTGCCATAAGTCCTATAGTCAGGAAAGCAAAAGCTGACCTGTTCTACCATCCCTGGGGAACTGCTAGCTGACAGCTTGATCCATGCATCAACTTAGATTATAACTTTAAATGCCGTTTATTACAAATTCCTGTTATATAAAAAAAAGCTAAGAACCTCTTAAAAATAATCCCAAAAGACGTGATGTTTACATTGTGTGATGTAGAAATTTAGAACTAAAAATGGTCCAACTGAGCATCTTTAACTACAGTAGTACTACATACAATGCTTGCTTCAGTAGCCACAGTCAAGAATAAAAAGCAATTACAGTTCATATCAAAATACATAAATGCACCAGTGATCACAGAACACTCATTATCCCCTCTCCCCAACTAAAAAGTTGAAGTTTAGTCTGTTGCCTCATATTTGGATGTGCACAATTTTTACCTCAAGCCCAACACTTTGCCTTAGATCTGTCATCTACCTGGCAGATTTCTCCATTTGGATTCATGAACACTGGTATATATTAAGCTACACTAAATTTGACCTGCCATATTTTATACTGTTTACATTGATGTACACATGTAAGTACACCAGATGATAAACTTAGTATTTGAGGTGAAAAGTAAGATGACCGTGGATCTAATTACACCACTCTAAAATAATTGTGCAAACATGAAGATGTGACATGCAGTTGTGTACTTTATCCTATGTAAAAATTCCTTTTGCATTTTCTGCACAGTAGAGACTGCATGAAGCTTGGAATGCATACAGCTACAGCAAGAGCAGTGTTCAGGCTTGCTAAGCTGGATGCACTCTAACCACCATTTGGAAGACTGACTTAACGAAGAGCCTTAAGTTTAGTGAACTATATACCAACTGCCCTAAAAGTTCTAGAGCCTAGCTAGCCCCTTAGTAAGATTTATATTAACATTGGCAGTTTCTGATTTTAGACCAGAAGACAGCTATGAGTTCTTTACATTAGAGCAGCGTTATAAGCTTAGGGTGTGAGAAGGTATGAAAGGTTCTAAGTACCGTATCTCCCTTCTGTGCTAGTGCATGTCAGCACTAGAGAAGATACAGTCAAAGGGGAAAGTTACTCCAAACACTGAATGAAGTCTTTAAATTTGTAGACCATTGCTAAATCTAGTTTGGTGCTATCCCTCATGACATCTAAAATTTGTTCACTGCTTCTCTCGGCTTTATGCTCCCATGTTAAATGGCACAAAGTTACTTATTCTTGGATAAAATTTAACTTTTCAGCAGGGTAACAAATGAAGTTGTTTGAAATATCAAATGCTTGCATTCTGACTAGCTAGGCCTTGTTGATCATTAAATCAAAGTCAATATTTTACTTTTAACTGATTTTTCCTGAGTATACATTTCAGAATCTTCAGACAGGACATTAGTATTTCCCCCATTGTGCAGCCTACTTAAGATACCACTATTCTACCTTGTTAAATAAACTTGTAGTGCATTTATGGTCTTTCCTCAAATCCTATACAGATTCCAATTAATGATATCCCCACCACTGATGTGCCTCTTTATCATCATATTCTGTCTCCAATGAACGATTGTTACACTCTTCCCAACGTCTGACCTTTCCATTCTCCACCATAACAAATTTCCATGACACTTTAGTGTCTACTGGCAAGAGAACAGAATGGGACCAGAATCCATCTTTGTCAGACTGCAGTGGTATGTATGTCTCCCAGGCACCAAGATTCTTATGGTCTCCAGTGACTGCAATCAGTTGAGAGTCAGAGTTTGTGACATAATGAACTCTGAACTTCACATGGACATTCTGTGGCATTGGATGTACGGCTGCTACTTGTTTGATTTTTGCATCAAATTCTGGACTCTTGGCTTCTGTTTCAGCCAGACTGAACTGTTCCTTTTTCTTGCTGACTAGATTTGAACTGTGATGTTCAAACTCTTCATTCAGATCACAGGTAAATGAATCCCAGAACCTGCTGCTCACACTTGTAGGATGCTTGTCTTCCTGTTCCCAGGCATTAGCCAGCTCCTTACTTTGTGGCTGACCCAGATTTTTGATTTCTTCAATTTGGCTAGCAGTACAAGTAGACTTTGTGTTACTTATTCTCTCCTCAGTAGTTTCCAGTCCATTTGCCTGTGTTCCTTCTGCTGTGCTGGAATAAAGAGTCCTCGATCCTAAAATTTCACCAGAGTCCAGCAAACTATCTAACTCTCCAGCTGCAAGCTGACAAGTTTTGTCTGATGCTCCATCTTTGTGGACACAATCTCTCTCAATAGGGATGTTCTGCAAGCTCTCTTCTAGTGCTGGTTGGAGACTGACTTGGATGTTTTCTTTTACATCACACACAGCTACCTGATCTTCCAGATGCCCTAGTTGGGGAGAGGGAGGAGAAATAACCAATTGTTAATAAGCTTTGATTTGTAACGAGGACAGTTACTACATGAACTTCACATCTACAAAGGCTAGTGGAAAACATTCAAATTGTGACCTCTAGGTTTGACAGCTTGAAATGCCAGGCTGGCTCATATTTGCCTTTCCTGCCCCCCCAAACTTACTGTAACTTGGGTGGAGCACCATGGCTACCCACATGTGGATCTTTATGCAATGGCTACAAAACCTTTTATTTCTGGCAATATTGTCTTACTCTGCAGAAAAGGCAGCTATTTTATACAAAGACTAGATTTCAAGCTGTTAAGAATGGGCTTCCACCCAGTAGTCATAACTGGTAGCAATTCCCATGCCTTCAGACCCCAACTCCTGCACCTTTAAGGTGCTGACAGATGGGACATTACTGCCAGAGAAGGGGCACAGGCCACCCCAAGTCGGTGACATTCTAAACACTGCCTACTCCTAAGTTTCCAGAAAAGTAGTTAGTGGATTTCCTTAAGACAAAATGTGCAGCACCAAGCTAGAAAATAGCTGAAGATTCAGAGCATGTTCTATAGCATTTCATTTTATTAATTCTGCAGATTAAAAAAGTGTCTAGTCATACCATCCTTAGTAGAACTAGCTGGAAAGAAGTTGCTTTTGAGTTCTAACATCTTTGCAGCAGACTTGAAGTCAAATTAGTCAGACACTTGGTCTTAATTTATTCCTTGTGACTTCAGAACAGACATATGTATTACATAGCTAAGAGCTAAGTTAGTTAGATTTGTACAACTGCTTAAAAAAAAAAGTCTAGCAGTAGAGCCAGTTGTGCTGCAGCAGTAGTTCAAACACCTGCCATCCTGGTGAGTTAATTCTACACTTCCTATGGAGTTTGTTGGCAGCCTGCTATGATATTGGCTTGGAAGATATACCAAGCAACCTCCTCTATACAGTCCAGAAGAGACATCTTCCCAGGTCAGCACTGTTGCTATTTGGGAATGACACCATTATATAGAGTAAGGGATTCCTGTTCCCTTGGGCAGTTTATCAAAAAATTTAGAAGTTGGCATCTGCCCCTTGTGGCTGGTTGGGAAGGCTGTAGGCCCCTAGAAACTTGAACAAAGCATTGGACCAGATTTAAAGTAAAAATGTCAACTGTGTTCCCATCTAGATGTTGCTCCACTCACCACCACCTGCCTCTTTCGAGTGAGGAGAGTCACTAGAACTTATGACCCTTGTTTGAATTAAATTCTTTGCTGAAAAGTTTGTATTTACAGTTTATAGTACCCTATGACAGGTCTTGCACTACAGTCACTGATAATGAACCAAGACAATCAGGGAATTTGGTATAAGAGCCTTTTTACAGATTTGTATTTCTAGATGATTAATACCAAAAGCAGCTTACATGTAAAAAATATAAAAATCAGCAAAAAACCATCAAAATAAAAAACTTACGTCAGCATGACAAAAACAGGAGCATCTCTATACAGGGATGAGACTAAAATAAAGTGAAACTAAAATTGGTTTAAAATGTTTAAACATCTTTGGACACCCTATAGATCGGGAATTCTCTGCCTCTGGAAATTAGAAGTTAGGAGCTGTGATCGAAAAGGCATATTCCCTAATTTTATACAGCCTAGCCCGTTTGGTAGAAGGTTCAAGGAGTGCCATCTGAGAGGACCTTAAGGCTCTTGCTGGGTTTTATACCTGCATCTCCTCATTTTCCCAAAGCAAATTGGTGGCCAGAAATGTGTTAGCATGGTCACCTTATATGTAATTCTCCACTGAACACGAGGAGAAATGTGGTCAGTTCTATGGCTGCTAGTGGTGCTGCAGAATTCTGCAACTGTAGGGGCTTGATCAAGGTAAATGGAAGACAGACGTAAAGCAAATGGCAGTAGTCTAATGCAGTCAAAAATGCTTATACCACTAAAATTGTGGAAATAAATGGCTTAAGACCTCTTAAAAGCTGCAGCTTATAAACACCTGCTAAGGTTTCATCAAGGAGTAAGATCTTGATAAAAGTTTATTTCAGTTGAAAAGTGCCAGGAAGGAGGTGGTCTAGAAGAGTGAAGGAATGGCAACAGCGTGATATTTGGGATGGAGAAGGTACAGTAGCAGATCAGATCTTTGAGCAAGGCCATGGAGGCATTTAAAAAAAAAAAAAGGTTAAGACTTTAAAGTGTGCAAAAACTTAACTTTGAACCAAGTAATGAGCAGAGAAGCTAAAAAGATTAAAGTGACATTGAGAGTTTACACTAGCATCTTAAGTCATTGGGTTAAGACTTTACTGATCCTTTTGTAGGCATCTTACACAAGACAATGGCACAAAGATTTATGGCTATTGCTTAAGTGTCAAGTTTCATGCCAAAAACATTTTTAAAAAGCAGCCAGGGAATAAAGCCAAAAACTGACACTGCACAATCTAGCACACACTGATTAAAAAAAAAGAGAAACTTACAGCTGAGAGGCAAAAACTGACCAGATATCCCACGCTTATTTTAAGCAAAAAAGGTTTAAGATGCAATTCCTCCCCCATCCCAAGGAGGTCATAGGTGCTTTCTCTGAGAAAGTCCTGCATTATCTAAAAATAAAGCTCTCAGGTCAGCACAGCAGATTGCAGCTGGTGGGGGAAGGGCTTGTAGTGAGCAGTAGCCAATGCTGTGGACCTGAAGGTGAAGAGCAAGGTGAAGCTCAGACAGGGAGGGGAGAGTCTGGGAACACAGTACCAGAACTGCAGCAGTCACTATCTGTAAGTGAACTTACAAGCTGCAGATATTTTACAGAGGATGAGGTGGGGGAATGAGCACTTGCTGACTGCATACACGAGTCACAACAGAAGTGTGTGCACGTCAGAGCGAGGCAGAAAGGATTTAGAGGATCTCTGCTGCCAGACAGGTGGGAAAAATAGGAATCTGTCCTGGGGACAGTGACAGGGTATAGGGAGAAGTTGAAGGACTTGAAACTGCAGGGGAGAAGGCGCAGGATACCTCCAGATAGTAAACAAGTTGCGGGGGTAGGGAATTTGAGAAAGATTAGGCAAGGAACCCCCCCAGATGGTTACTGCTCCTAGAATTGCATTGCTCCCTATAAAAAAAAAATGCAAGTTTCAGATCCCGGTTCTTGCTTTTGAGATTGACTTTGTCCCACAAAAGGAGGAACAGATTACGGTGGCCTAAGTCTACAAGACCTGATGTCCCAGTATCAGCTTCCCTCTGCAGACTTTAGATACTACTATGAGAAGCCTATTCCAAACTGGAATGAGCTAGTGTTGGGAAGAGAGATCTGATGCAATTTCAAAAGACTGAAAGCCTGATTAATGATTTACAGAAGTTTGTAGAGAAAGTAGGTGAGATGGATATGACTAAGATTAGCCCTTACAGGAGGTAGTGTGTGTATGTTAGTTTGATAAGTTTTAAGTTTTGTACATTGCTTACAGCAATTTCATATGAGGAAAGCAACTTATAGTTTTAATAAATGGTAAGCATATGTTCAATATACTGTAACAGGTGCCAGATGTGCATCATTTTAGATCTGTTCTAAAGTGCCATGCTAAATCCCACTTTTTTTTTTAATGTTCTTGATGTTTTCTTCTAATTCACTTGTACATCTTTCCAGATGTTCTCAGAGATTGGGATCTAATCATGGCCTTGTTTAATTGTAGTGATGCAATATACTGTAGTTCAAATGTTAAATTTAAAATGTAACAAAACATAAACTGACACGGTTCTGTATCTTTATGCTTTCAATTATATTGGGAATTATTGTACTTGAAAGCTAAATATGCTGTCATCTGCATTACTTGGTTAGAATCTTCTACCAACATGATTAGTTGTATTTCTATTTACATTCAATTTATACTAATGCAGCTATGTAGCCATTTGCATATCAGGATTGTTTCTACTAGTTAGTTTTATGCAGCTTCAATACAAGCTGTTTCCCTGCATGGGTTTTTTGGATACTCAGCCACCCTACTCCCCCCTCCAGAAGAAAAAAAGGTCATGAAGGCTTCAGGCATCCATTTCTAGATACTACCACAGAAGTTTAGGGTGCTGTAGGCCTTCCTTTCTTTGCTCAGACTATTACAAATAGTCAGTTAATTATATGCTATAATACACTACCAAACCTTCTCTAAGCTCGTGTTTACATATTGGAGGATACCAAAGGCCAAATAACAGACTTTGCAGCTGTGTTTTTGCATGGTTTGAATTCTTTATATATTTGTTCTAACTTCATTTATTTAAAATCTTTTCTATACAGTCGTTAAGTGGGTGCCATCAAACAGTTCACAATAAGGCACAAAAACTATGTTGCATAAAGTGTCTGGAATTCTAACTCTTAAACAGGTGCCATCAAAAATACTGTAACATTATATCATAATAAGTACTATTCGGTGAGTGTTATAAGTTATATCTAGATTTTCTAAATCTGCTAAAAGTTTGGTGTTACTTAACTTTAGTTCTTTGAAGTTTAAGACAGAGGTGGAGATCAGAATATAGGAGGAGACACTTTAAGAAGGAAGGAGTGTGTTTGTGTGGTGTTTGCTTGACCGCAACTAACAGTTCCCTGGGTTCTACTCTTGATTCTTTGTGGTACGCTTGCTTAAATAGCCATGTTTTTAAATTTTCTCTGAATGTTTTGATGTCTCTTTCCAATCTGATTTCTACCGGCATGGTGTTCCATATTATCGGTCCTGCTAGGGATAGGGCCCTGTCCCTTGTGTTAATCTGGCTGTAATGACTGACGGTATAGTTAGTAGTGCTTTGTTTGCTGACCTTAGGTTTCTGTATGGGGTATGTAAGCGGAGGGCTGTTCAGCCACTCTGCTTTTTCGTCGTGTATCATAAGAGTTAAATCCTTGCTTATGTGTATTAATTTAGGAGAAAAATGCGTGAGGTGGAACAGTGGGCCAACGTGAAAGGAGCCATTAGAAAAGGAAACAAGTTTGTATGTTAGAAAAAGTAAATAGTAAGAACACTGATTTGGTTTTCAAAAGAGGTGGCTGAAAAAATAAAAAACAAAGTATAAAGGATCCCAAAAAGAGGAACAGGGAATTCCTGGTGAAACTGAGGGAGAAGCAATAAGTCAGGAAAGCAAGAAGGTCAAGTGGAAGAAAGGATTGCCAAAGAGGTAAAGTGGATGATAAAACTTCAGATATCAGAGAAAGGGCAGCCTGAAGTGGGGGTAGTGACCTTGAAGTGACAAGGAGCAGTGTTGGCGACAAATGGCAGAAAAATTCTTCTGTTGGGTATTCACTGAAGACAACCCTAGAGAAGGACCATCTGAAAAAACTAGATGGGGGTGAGGTAGAATATAAGTGGACAAGGCCATGGGGGTCTGGTGTACTGATGAGCAGAAATAAGGGAACATGCACAGGCCTGCTTCTAGGGCAAAAGCAAGTTCAAGCAGCACCCTCTGAACTTAAGACTCATCACCCAGTAAGAGCGTTGCCAGCAGTAACTTAGGGGTTTGACAGTAAGTGCTACCCTTCTAAGGCTTGGGATTGCTGCACGGAGAAGCATGGGGGAACCTCCACAGTGCAGTGGAAACCAGAAGCTTGCTGGGCAGACTGGTCCTTTTCCACCATCCTTACTATCTTACTAGTATGGCAAATAGGTAGTGCCAGCTTGGGGAAAGAGTTACCTCACTTACAGAACGCAAGTGTTCAGCTCTGCTAAGGCTTTCCTGCCAGCAAAAACACAGGCATCCTGTTCATCCACAGCTGTTAAGAGGTGGTGAGGGTGGGAACGAGAGCTTTACCACTTACACGAAGGAATTTCAGTTGCCAGAGGACAACACATTACCTTACTTTATGGAACTGCTAGGAATCTGACAGATACATGAAAGCTGCAGCAACAGCTCCCAACTAGCTTCCAAGTTTTTAAGAGCTATTTAACTCAAACAGGCTCAGATGACTGCTACCAAGCTGTGCCGAGAGGACAATTGCTGCCACCTGCATGGTCAAACAGCTGCTGCGCCACACAGCCAGAGGTGGCAAGCAAGCTGCATATGCAGTGGCTGTCCTATGAGGTGAAAGTTGCACTGGGGAGTAGTGTGGCAGGATGTCACCATAGTGGGATCACAGAATAGAAGCAAAAACTACCTGGAAAGGGCAGGAAGGAGTACTATGAACTGCTATAATCCATTTTACCAAAGTGCTTGCATTCTTATCCAATTAGTCCTGTGTGATTTTATGGAGGTGCATTGCATTTCTTAATCCCTCAACTTCAGAGTTTGGTCCAGTTTAGTCTTTACTAAGACTCCTTCAGACTAGAACTGTTAAGCTGCTACACCCACAGGTCTTGACCTAATATGTTGTACCCTGCCTTAGATTGATTAATTTTATTCAAAGAACAGGAAATAAATCCCAATAAAAGCTTGGGATAGGGCTGTGGTAGAGAAGGGGGGGGGAAGAGACCATAAGGGGCAGAGGGCAAGGCATTCAGGAAGAGGCCATGAGAGAGAGTGCAATGGAGAATGGGCACAAGAAAAGCACCCAGGGACCACAGGAGGGAGAGGACAGAAGGGAAGGGGCAAGCAAGGCAGGAGCGGAGGCACTTGGGGAAGAAAGGGTCAGGGAAGATGGCAAAGGATAGAATCCAAAGCAGCTGCAGTAGGAAAGGGCAGGAAGGGATTATGATGGAGGTGGAGCTACATGGCATCTGCTTTCTGCACAGCATTTGACTGCATGTAAAGATCAGCAATTTTCTGCAGGTTGAAGAGGGGTCCATGTGCCTCAGAAGGTTAGGAACCCCTTGTGTTCTGTGCTGAAATTACTTCCCACACTTCATAGTGCTCAGTCCAGAAAAGGGGGGAAGAGCCTGAGGGCTTAATAGTCTCAATACAAAGGGCAGGAGGCACAGGACAGCAAATAGGAGACACGACATTGAATCTGGAATTGTGCTCTTTAAGCTGGGCACCAAGCTAAGGCCGATAGAAAACAAATGCACTCTAGTATTACTATAGAGTGCTTCCCTCTTGTTTTCTAGAAGACCTCTGTCTGGGATCATCAAATTGAAAATGCAAAACCAGACAGCAGCAGCTTTGTGGATAGGACAAAACTGTTGATTAAAATAAAGATGTAGACCTGCTGCAGCAACTCCTTGCTCTCTGCTTCAACAGCAGGGGGAAAGAGGGGGGGGGGGGGGATTTGATTCAGACAGCAACCAACAAGGTCGTTGAATTTTACAACCTGGTGAAACAAGTATAGGGTTAACTTGCTGATGTGGCTGTTATTACTCATGACCAATAGGCCTGATACTTTTGAAGCAACTCCAAAATTGCTCTCTGCTTCAGTGGCAAGAGGTAATGGGTAATTGGATTCAGTCAGCAAGCAATAAGGGCCCTGATGTTTATGGCCTGGGAAACTGCTAAGTATGGGGGGATGATCTGTACAGCATGGCGGATATAAGCTTGCTGGGCAGACTGGATGGACTGTTTGGTCCTTTTCTACTGTCATTTGTTTCTATGCTTCGGTAGAGTTGTGCATGAATATTGGCCATTGAGATCACATTTTTGTTTGAAAAAAGTAATGAAAGGCTCAGACATGAAACCATAAAAAAGTGGCAAAAACACTGATCTGTTGTAAGCAACATTCTTCCAAGCTGCCATATGCTCAGTTCTTACTGGTATGACTTGATATATCTAGCTGCTGCCAACTGCTCTACCACCTATGCAGGCACAGCCAGCACATTCAAGTTGTGGGCCAACATTTCCTGGCTGCTTTTGTGCATCACAAGATCAGAAACCTCAGTTAAGGCCCCTAGTCCAAATCACTACTAGCAGTCAGCTTTGAAATTTGTGGCATGCTTGCACTGCCACCTACCCATATCTTCCCAAACTCGCCATGATATGCAAGCTTCTCTTGCATATTCACTGCAGATCTCCTGAAAACCCAACCAGCTGTGGGGGTCTCCAGGACAGGTTTGGGAAACCCCCATCTTGTGATGCTTGCCTTAGTGCCCCATGTCCTTCAAAGCTGCAGGGACAAGATCTGTGGCCACCATGGGGCTCTGGAGCCTCCCCTGGCACTGCTCAGTGCTACCCTAAGTAGGTTGGAGGGGGCAGGTATGACATGAGGGCCCCCCCCCTCAGTTACTGGCAAAAATCAAATGTATTAGTGAGCAGTACTATTGTACAGTTAGACCATTGTAAAGCAATGGTTCTCAACTTGAGGTAGAGGCAGCAAGCATGGAGGGGTCTGCCAAAAGCTGTATTAAGGCCTTGGTGGGGAGAAGGACTGGAGGCAGGACAAGTCCCGGTGGAAAAGCACTCGGGAACATTGTGAGCAGAAGAGGACAGGCAGGCATTCAGAGATGCATCCATGGGGTGGAGGGAAGTAAGTGTGCAGGAGGGTGCTAGGAAGCAGCTGAGGAAAGGAGCCATGGTTGGCAAGGAGTTAGCATTCATGAAGGAGCTGTAGGGTAGAACAAGAGGGAGAGCACAATTTTACAATAAGCACTTTTAAGTGCTTGTATATTTCAAAATTATTCCAGAGTGCATATATGTTAGTTCTCTATATGGCATTTAACTGCATGTAGAAAAAAAACTTGAGGCATCTCAGGTGCACAAGATTCATGGCTTGGCATGCCTACTCCCAAAAAGGTTGGGAATTCCTGTTGCAAGGCGTTTCCCCACTGATAGCATTCCTGCTCATATTTAAGAATGCATGTATATCCTGTACAAGTGCCCCTTAACATTTGTTTGCATGCATTTTAGACATTGTGTACCTAGGGAATTGCACAATAGTGATAAAAGCAGCTGTAAACTAGTTTGAAAAGCTGCTAGAGAGCAGCTGAACAGCCTCAAGGGTTCAGGCAACTCAGTTTTCCTGGCTTCCTGCACCCCAAATACAATCATTAAAGATTACATGATTTCAGGGATCCCAACAGGCTGACAAGTTAAAAAGGTAGAAGTAATTTCACATTAATTTTGAAATGACATGTTTAAGCAGCCAAATATGCACCATGTTTTACAAAGAGCTACTAGAATATCTTGCACATGTACTTCCCCCTCCAGTGTTGCATGAAACATGTTATCACAAATGAATGTAATAGGCCATCATTTAATAATGAACCCACTAAGTATTAAACTATTGCCAGGGCCACTTACCTATGGACAAAAGGGGTAGTTGCACCAGGCCCAATGCATAAATGCACAGGTCTGCCCCTAAGGACCAGTGCCCCAAATCTCAGACTGCAGAATATAGCCCTCTGCTTCCTGCTCCTTCCCAGAAGGTCTACAGGGAGTGGGAGGGAATAAGCCTGGAGCAGATGGCACAAAGCCATTCCCTTCCTGTCTTTCCAAGACTGAGGAGACCATGCAGAGCAAAGCACTGCCTCTCTGCTCCCTGATCCGGCCCCTTGTTCCCCCATCTCTGCAGGGAGGTGGACAACAGCACCAAGAATACAGTTTGTCTGCACATCTCTATGTTCTGCATGTGTTACCAAGGTGAGGATTTTTGCTAGTATGCAGGTTCTCTGTTGTGGTCTGTCACCATCGGCAGGTTCTGTTTTCCAAATAGGTGTATTGGTGTTTTAGGGCCAGCGGAATATTTATATTGTCATCTTTTCACATAGGCTCATTGCCATTTGAGTTCTAGGAGTTAGTGCTCTTAGTATGGCAGGTTGGCTTTGAGTGACTTTTGCAAATTCTTGTTAGAGGTGATAAGAAAGTTTAACTGTTTCTATGCTTAAGGAAACTTTTTTCATTCTTAGGCAGCCATTTCATACATTACCTTCAACCAGCACAATTCTGCTTTTAATTTCAAAAGTTTAGAGACTTCTGGGAATAGACAAATCATGACATTCACATACTGAAGACTTCTGAAACATTTATATATATCTATAGCATCTGAGTAAGACATTTACAGCATCTATATGTGAAACAGTTTAATATTTAAAAGATGTCCAATTGTGTTTACAGGATTGTTCTGGGAGGGACTGTGGTGGGGTCTCGAGTGTTCCCACCCCCTTTATTAATGGCCAGGAACTAAAAGTTACACACCACATTCAGTTATAAGTTACTGAAGAGACAGAACTTGTTACCATTCAAAACAAGCATTCTGACAACAGCTGGCACTGCAGAGCTACCCAAGTTTTACATGCATCCTACACCAAGTATGGAACACAATGCTTTTAGTCATGATCATGAGTCTTCTGATACAGTCTTACCCTCACAAGCTTCAGGA